>NC_072457.1:28253796-28361296 GCF_027596085.1 Anoplopoma fimbria | reverse complement strand
AAGTAGAATATTACGTTTTCAGTTCAGTCCTCTAGTCGTTACATTTATTTATGTGTTCATGACTTTCATTTTCCTCCTTTGTTTCCCCCAGAGAAAGAAAAAAACAAGAAGCACAGGCAGCGGGAAGAAGAGCTGATCCTGAAGATTCATAAACTGGTGCAGAAGAGGGATTTCCTGGTCGACGATGCAGAGGTGGAGAGATTAAGGTAGAGCGCTCCCACATACAGTCACAGTTCATATCTGGGCTCCGCAGGAGCTGACTGACTGTTTGTTTACTCAGACAGTGTTGGGTTGAACTGCATCCAGATTTTGTTTCTTCATTTGATAGATGTAGTATGATTGAGAAACAGCTGGAAGGAGACTCATTAGAGTAAATGTGAGCATGACTGAACACGGTCACTTAATCATTACAGCACTGCCAGCTGTGTGGGTGTGTATCTGTGTGTGTGTGTGTGTGTGTGTGTGTGTGTGTGTGTGTGTGTGTGTGTGTGTGTGTGTGTGTGTGTCGCTGACTGATGACCATGGCTCTGCATTGTCATTTTCTACGTCCTCCTCCTCCTCTGCTTCCTCAGACAGATGACAGAGTGTGACACAGAGATAACCTTCAGATAGATATTAAATTATATAAAATCACAGCCTGTTTTTAAAACACTGGATGAGCAACGCAACATGAAGGTTGATCAGGACAATCAGATGTACTTTTGTTATGGGTAAGTTTAATCAGAGTGAGTCCTTATGATGATATATGAGTCACCGTGGAAAAGAGTGAAACAGTCGCAAGTAGCAGTAGTTTGACCTTCTCATGTTTTATCATTACACTCAAGTCACAGAGCTGAGAAGAAGAAGTGAAGGTATCAGGAAAGTTATAACAATTTATCCTGAAATGAAATAGTAAATGTCATGTTGGTGCTTGAGGAAAAAGGAAAAGTCAGGGGATCACCAAAATAATTGGGATTCATCCCCTGGGGAACATGGATATTTGCACCGAATTAGAAATATTGTTATTTCATATTAGATATTTCATTCCAGACAAAAGTGGTGGACTGACAGACTGACATTGCAGGTCTATGCCGTGGCTGAAAATCATTGTTTCCTGCATGAAAAAGGTGTACAATTAGAACCAAATTGAAAAATATATCGATTATCAGGTATATTTATCTATATTAAGGTTGCTTTCTATATTTCTACTTTTACATACTAAATAATGCATTTGCATCTTCAACAAAAAGCACAGTTGTTACTAATAATATTAACGATGTCTCCGCTCTATTCGAATGTCCCAGTAAGTCAAAACAGTCAGCCACCAGGACCCTGTAACCTAAACAGCTAAATGGAATTCAGCCGTCATTTATTTTATTATTTACACCTGTGCTTTTTCTACTGTGACATGTCAAAACGTATTCTGTTAAAACCTTCCTCTACTGATTGCATTGAATTCACACAGCTGACCATGTGACTACCTCTTAATCTCAGGGAGCAAGAGGAGGACAAGGAGATGGCCGAGTACCTCAGACTGAAGCTGATGCCTCTGGAGAAGAAGCTCAAATGCTCACAAAGTGAGTGATCGCATTTGAAAAAAAGAGAGAGGGCGCGATTGCTGTTTGCTTTCACTTCCAAGGTGTGATCATCTATTTTTCCTCTCTTTATGTAAAGATCCTCCAAAGCCTAAGAGACAAATCCCAGAGCCACCTCCCAACAAGCCATCCATCACCAAGTCAGGAGTGGCCGTCATTAAGGATTGCTGTGGAGCCACCCAGTGTGCCGTCATGTAACGGACACGGACCTCTTTATGACCTCGTCGTCCTCGTGTCAGAAACCAACACACCCACATCACATCACATGCCATACATCACTTCCTGTGGCTCAGTGAACCTCGGTTAACTGTGTTTTCCCCTCGAAACTGCTCAGGAATCAGGTTTGTAATTGAATCGCAGATACAGTTTCATCTACAAGGCTTCAGCTCAGAGTTTGGGAGCTGATCCCCAGTCAGTGCTCGAGGGAAACTTTACTATGAGGAGCTTCTGTAAGTGAAGACATGACGTAAAGGGAACCGTAAATGAACATTCGATAAATATGTCTTAAATTAGAATCAGATTGGGTCATCATGTAACATTTCTTTAAAATGACATTAGATCTATGATCATGTGGTCGATATTAAGAGCAGAAGCATTAACTACAAGCACAATGTCCACAAAGTGAAGAATAAATGCTGGGGTTCTCTGACAGGAAAAAAACAAAACATGTCATCACCAAGTCATGTTTGACAACGGGTATTTATTCTTCCATTTCATCCCTTAAACATCAACCAGTGAACTTCTTACACTTTTTAGGAGACTACAACTCTTTTATCACATGTGGCTCGGATAAACAATGTGGTTACCAATTCAATGATCGGTATATCAATGCTAGGGAGGGATGGCAGCCAGTGGAGCCTCTCTCTTCTGGAGCTGAGCAGCAGTTTATTTATTTATCTATCTGTGTTTCTGTAATAACTTCTGGTTTTACAGATTTGGCGGCATCAAAACATCAGTGGTGGTCATTGAACGTTAACAAAAAAACACTTGATGAAAATGGACTTGACTCAACGCTGCTACAAAGTCTGGTCATATCGGTTGTGTGGCCATATGTTTGCTTTTCACTCTATAGAGGCAAACGCTTCCTGACACGCCACCGCATATGACCTATTACAGCAGTTTCCACTAGTTCACAGCCCATTCATAATCTAGGTTAACCGCTGCACATGCAGAAACTTAAAAAGATGTATTCAACATGGTAAAGTGTTATTTTATTTCTTTACCCCTCAACGGTCCACTAAGCCTGCTCATTCCCCAGAGTTACCACATCACTACTAACGCCATCTCCGCCATCAGCAACCGGGAATTATTGACTGTGGTAGTAGGACATCAGTTATTATGGGTATTGCTGACAACACGCATCCTCTGAATTTAGTCTTGCGTTTTTATGATAAACACCAGGAACTGAATGCAACTTCTTGTAAATGCCTACAATAGACTGTGTATGTTTTGAGTGTATTTAGGACATTAGTGACTTGTATCAAGCAAAGTGTTGCTCTTTGTCACTTAACCTTCCTTCTGATAACTTAGCGTTCTGTAGTAGTAGTGAATTTATGGAGGTCCTTATGTTGAATATTGAACAAATATGCAGAAAATAAGCTGAAACTACCTGTACATACATGTTTAAATAAAAGAGCATCTTTCAGGAACATGCTGGGTTGTTTTATCGAGTAATTTGATTATCGCAAAAAACAGTGAGCCGAGGCAGAATTGATGCTTGTGAAATTTATTAACAGAAATATATATTTTTTGGTCCCTTCAACATTAGACTGTTACAGTGACTTCTAGTGTGGCGAGGCAGTAAAACTGTGTGACGGGGGTCGGGGTGGGGAGGACACATCAGTGAGACAGTAAACAAAAAATAATCACAAGGCAGGAGTTTAGAGGACACTGCTGAATAAAGGAAACCTTTTCTTGTTTTTGTGCAACGTGAACACGGTTTAAGACAGACAAGATCAGATTCAGTTAAACGGAGGTAAAGACACAAAAAACATGTTTCAGCTCCTCCCAGTCCACTACCTAATTTCACATTTGTATTTCATGAACCAAAACTATGCAAAAGTGCATATTTTGACAGGTACAATAGCTTCTCACTGATCTAACCAAAAACAGAGAGCAAGCTAAACAGAGAAGTTACATTTATTCATGAGTGAGTTGCCACTGCAGTACTCTGGGGAGAGCTAGGGTTTGCTCAAAGTCACAAAAAGTAATACATCCGTATTGCCAAAGTTAAATTATTTTCAGCCCCTTTCTACATTTTAATTTATTATCTACTCATCCCTTAATCATGGACAGTCAGTAAAACATTACAGGAGAAACCTGAACAGACCTAATTAAAAACATTTTGAGTGGTATTCAAGTTATTTTGGAAAGTTGGTAGGTGGAATCTCTCAGCTTTAAAAAGGCTTTTCATACCAAGTCAAAAATCAAGTCGGACAAAGAAAATTATTAACACTGCTAACACTGGCTAAAGAGGTAAACACTGCACCTGGACAGAAACTGGTTGAATGGGCTCTTACCCATTCTTTGAGCCTTTTCTCTTAACATAAACAACAACAACTCTCAGACTTCAGTGGCGCCTCGGTCAGACTAACTTCATGGCAGCAGACATTTTTTGGTGGCAGTTCAGCAGCCAGCAGTCTTGTTAACACTTGAGACAAAGGAAAAATCGAGAAACCAACACACACCAGTAAGTAAAAACTCCTCTATGTAAGCTGTGAGGGATGGGGAGATACGATGGCAAGTCCTTTGGCACCGTGGCAAATACAAGCCATTGTAAAAGCCCGGCAGATTCCAGAGAGCCGCAGAGGGTCCTCTTAGTACACGTCACAGTCTGTTCAGGAGGCTGCCCAGAGCCCCCATGGTGCTCCACAAAAACAGCCTACCGCCTCCCGATCGTCTCTTTACCCCTAAAAACTCACAACCAAATCACCTCGTCATTAAAAATCAAATACTCAGAGGAGTGCTCACTGCTCCCCTTGAACTCTTCAACTCAGGCATGGACATCACCACAGACACGGTGCTGACCAGCAACAAGGTTAACTCTAAAAACCTTGAGCATTTATGTGGCAACTGCAACGGTGAGGTCAACTCCAAGATCCCCAAAACATGGTGGAAATAAAAGACTGATCTTAAAGAATGTCTTACCATCTTCTGTTCCTGTCTGGGCTTACACCATGCATAAACTCATTTATGCACACCATGCATATTTCACACCACCTACTCCAGTGTAAACCACACACTCAAAACACAGCTAAAAAGAACACAAACACACTGGCTGCTGGCTGAAGCCGAACAATCAAAGTATATCTCAGTTCCTGCTGCCTGAGCACACATCTGGCCGGAGTATTAAAGAGTCGGCCTGTTTCCCTTTCAGGCCTTCTTTAGTGGCCCTGAAGAGACGAGCCAAAATCTTTGCAATAAATTAAGTCAAAGTACAACAAGAATAAAAATTCCTGAGAGCAGTGCTTGTCATAATATCAATCAAAACCTTGCCATCGATGCATTAACTGTTCAAAAACCGTTAGCTTCTGTTAACAAAAGCCAAAACCTGAACAGTAAACAACAATGTTCAGTTAGATCATTGAATTGCCACCAAATACACCACACCTTTAGGCCAAACGCTCCCACAGACTACTAAATACTCTGCATAATATAAAAGGAACTGAAAATACTGTCCTGAGGCTAATTAACAGACAACAGATGAGAATTTACAGAGAAGCTACCTCTCTAGAAACCGTAAGGGCTTCACCCATAGAGGACTGAAACAGGCAGGTGCTTAGCAACCAGTTTGGATGACATGTCTATGGTTACCTACAAGGCAAAATCTCCCAAAATTCAACAGGAGTTTTAAAATGAATTTCTTAAATGAAATGCTCCATCTTCAGGAGATACAGCGAGGAAGTAGTACGCAGGGAGGTTTCTCCATCCTTCTATGGTACATGAACAAAATATCTCTATAAACCTTTTGTTTGTCAATTTTGTGATCGGAAAATGTTGGCAACTACATTTTGGGGATTTAACATAGAAAACTTTGTTAGACATCCCTAGCATTTCTCCCATTACCTAATGCTCTGTATACAGTGGCAACAAACTCATTTTTGGACTCTTCATTCACTGTAAGCCAGCAAGTGTTCTCTGACAACAAAACTCTGAACTGAAGATGCACATGGAAATATAATTTAACTTCCCTTGAGGTGAAATCAAACACAGGCTACGAATTGCAGAAAATCTGCAAGAAAAAAAAAAAAAAAAAAAAAAAAAAGATCACAGCTTGGTGAACATCAGAGAACTCACGGATTGTGAAAGAAGCAAACAAAGATGGCCAATGGGTGATTAAGAAGAAAGCAACAGCCTGTCAAAAGATGTCGGGGGACAACACTAATGCTCCTCTGGGGGTCACTTCTGTGTGTTCAGTGTAGCTGGTCAACTCTTGTATTTAGAGTTACACGATGTGTGAGCTAGTATTGCTTTGTGTGCATGTGTGAAAACGATCATAGGCCTGCTGTGAATGAGAAGTTGGCAGCTAGCTTAATTCTGCTGCGTGTGGCTCTCCTGCTGGGACTGTCCATGGATGAGGCACATGTCATGTTGGGCGGCGGTGAAGGAGGTTTGACGACTGCGGAGTCAGATGTGCTGCGACGCGGATCAGATGTGCCGTCAGCGACAGCTGCCACATCAGGTTCATCACTCACTGAAATCACAAGCACAGACTGAGCTTACACCTAGTGAACTATAGCAGAGGTGTAAATAAAAGTGTGATGTACTGATTAAAATGTATTTTTGTTCTCTTTCTCTGATCTTTTTTTTTTCCTTTTTAAACTTGAGAGCACTCAGAGCATTTCATGTTAGGAACCTGATTTATAAAGTAAAAAGGAAAAAATCTGCTCCTCATAGTCAAAGAGCAAGGCGACTTTAATTGGTAAACAGAAGTACAAATGATGTTAAACTTGCAGCATTCCTAGAACATTTAGTTAACTGATATGGCTTTAAAATTCAATAAAAATACATCAAACTTGTAAAATTAAAAACTGACCTGCTGGCGGAGTTTTCTCCTCAAAGTGAATCAGGTCCATGTCCTGGAGGAGAACAGGGTCTGGGTGGAGCTGAGGTGACGGTAGGCAGGATGGTACAGGACCACATAGTAGATCTACTGGTGACGTCAGACAAAGCAGCTCTGATTCTGCTGAAACATCTCCACCTTGCAAGTAAAAGAGCATGATTTAGCTTCATCTATATTTCATCTGGTCAGAAGCAGAGCCGTCTTCAAAATCGTGCCGTCATTGCAAGTCAAACGTTATTTTCATCCCCTTATTTTTAATAAATAAATACTTGTGTGACCCCTGTTACCTGGACTCTGGGTTCCAGAGGTTGCGTTGCTAATCGGGCTGTCTCTTGGGCTCTCCATGTTCTCTCCTGGCGGGGGGCTGCAAGGGACTGAAGGACTTGCCCTTGCTAAAAAAAATAAAAAATAAAAACACCTCCCTGTCATACAGCTTCCATACATTGTTGTTATTGCTACCTCATAACAACCCTTTCCAAAGTATTCCCATAGAGCACTCAAAGTCAAGTCCTCTGTTCTATGATCACTTCAGCCCATGGCCATTATTAACAGCCTGTGTAAATGCCATTGATTGCAACTGATGAGCTTGACTTTAATAAAAGCGTACTACGCCATTACCTTTCATATCGTTCTTCAAAACGATAATCCTCTTGTGACCATGCCCTTTGATCCAGACCACCTGAAAATGACATGTTACAAAGAAATGAAACCAAATAAAAAGATTATGCAGCGTAATGCTAAAACCACGGGTTGTCCTTTTGCAGGACCTAAAACAAATGACGAGAGAAAATTGATAACCTGCTTTAAATCCAGTATGACATTTAAGTAAAACTGGCAGATTTTACTTATCTACAGTCAACATTGACAAAGTGTTTTAGACGAACTACAGTAAAAGTATAATTCAATTGAATCCCCACCTGTGGAATGGCGCTGAGCAGGTCGTCAGTGCCGGTGTATCCGTAGGAACGTGGTTCAAGGCTGCAGCCTGTAAATTTGTTATAAACCCCCTGGAACTCAGTCAGGAAGATCTGGTTGTAGTGGTAGGTGTGGAGCAGGCCGCGTACGTTACGGGCAAACTGGTAAAGTCTGGTTAGCCTCACCCACTCCTCACCATAACTACTGGCAGGGTTGCCAGCGTTGTTGTTGTCGTCATCATTTTCTTCATGGTACAACTGTGGAAGAAGAAAAATCACACACTGTCAGTTCTGCCTCTGCGTGGGAGCACAGGTTAAATACATCATAAAAACAGAGACACATCGCTGTATAGAGAGAAAGAGTGACTGTAGTATAAGAAAATGTACAAAGCTTGAATGAGTTTTAAGATTATGAAAAAACAAGTTCTACCACTCACCTCCACAAGGTAGGGCAGGCTCTTGAGTAACTCGCTGAGAGAGAGGAACCCATATTCACATGGGTTGAGCGGGGCTCCGTAGACAGTCAGGTAATGCTGGCTCAGCGCCTCCACCTTGAGACCCCTGGTGACTTGCTCCTCCTCTTGGGACATGAGCAGAGCCAGTAGCTGGGATGTCAGTGAGCGCAAAGACTTCCTGTTGATCAACTGCACTTCCCGGCATCCTGAGCCATCAGCCACCTTGAAATTGAAAGAGCACGGCTGTTTGTTGATTTTTATGAAAACACTTGTCTTACAAAGTGATAACTGTACTACAAGGAGTCACCATCAACAGCTTAGTATATTCTGTGTGCTTCACAAGGTCACTGAATTTTTTTTATTTTTCAAGATGTCAGAGAGGATTTATAACATTGTTAGTGGGATAGTCAGACAAATGAACATGTTTAAATGTTATTCCTGGAACCAAAGAGCAGCTGTGAATAGAGTCTATGTCAAATTGTGGGAAAGATTCAAAATGCATAGAACTTCTTCTCAATGGGTATGGAAAAACATGGACAGGCTCATAAATCAGCTAGTTAAGACTTGGCAAAAGGAGCTGTAGCATTGAGTGGTGCAACCCCACGATTATATCGTTTAGCTGGATGCCAGATGAGACTCCCATCATATCGTTTATAATGGCGAAGGATCTTATAGTTACAAAAAGGATCTCTCTAGATCCACAAATACTAATTATAGGCAGTCAAAGAAAAAAAACACACTGAAAATAAAAGGAAATCAGAAGTTTCTTTACCTTGACAACATGGCAGAGTTTGGCCAGCAGAGTCGGCAGGGAGCTGGCATCATAGTCCTGCAGGCGGAGACCATAACCGAAGGTCTTGCTGTACTCCGTGAGCAGCTGGCTGACAGGAAGGCTGGAGTTCTTCTGAGCCCGAAGCAGCTTGACCAGCTGAGCCGCCAAAGCCTTGATGCGCTCCACTTCCGTCAGAGTCAGCACTTTCTCTTCACCACACTCCAACACCTGACGAAGGTATGGACAGCTGTTAAATTTGTGTTCAGGCAAAGACAAAAAGGTAGCGGCGCTTACGCTTGATTAAAAAAAAAAAAAAAAGGTGGATTCCATAACAGTTCAAACCAAGAACTGATCTGACCCAGAAGTATTCAGTGTAAATTACAGTATGAGGAGCAAATACAATGGGAGCCACCTAATGATTAACTATTAGCAAGTCAGTTCGATGAAGCAAATGGAAATGTATGACTCAATCAATAACAGTCAATGTCTTTGACATAATATCCTGGTCAAAGCAATCATTTCTCTTTGCTGCACAACATGGGTGGACCATCATTACAGACCAGATATACACTTTAATTCCTCATTGTTAAGGGTTGGAGCACCGAAGACCACAAGGCATTATAAGGTACAAACAGTCTTCGTAACTCACCATCAGTATGTTGGGGATTGCCTCGAAGAGCTCCATGAGCTTGGTGAAGCCGTAGTAGCTGAGTTTGCACTGACGTCCGAAGTGATGGTGGTAGGTGGGGATGAACTTACTGAAGGCCATTCGGCAGTGAGGCTGGTGACGAAGAAGGTCCACCACCTCCTTCCCAAACTGCTTAGTGCGCTCCATTTCCTCCACTGTACGCTCTGTAGGCACACAAGAGGGAATTCAGGGAAATCTAATCAATGATAAAATTAAAATTATAGTGGCTTGGGATAAGGTAAATAATACCGTTTCCATTCCTATCACTTAAATAACATTTTAATTATCAGTTTCTTCAGAGAGATTTGGAATCATCACTTCATACAAAGTCTTTTTAATAAACTGGTTTGAACCTCTCTTGGGAACAGAGATCACTGTATCCATGTCCTGATGCGCAATAGTGATGGTGGTGTCTGGGATTTCAGTCAACAGGTCCATCAGGTCACATGTGCCATAGTCGATTATCCTCCAGTCTCTAGAGAAGCACCTGAAACCCGAGATTATGTTACAAACATTGACAACACTGATGATCCATCTTATGTTTAATACTTTTCTCCAACTGTTCATGAGTGGGATTCACAGACAGACCCACAGGTAAAGTGCTAGTATTTATCTGAATTAAAGCAAAACCTCTACAGAATACAATTGCATTGTAAAGACATCATCTTCATCTCCAAATTATACTGACTGACCAATGGTATGCCTGCATGAAGTCCTTGATTGACACTTGTTTGCTGGCTTGAAATTTAAGTAGTTTGAGCAGGTCTTGGGTGAAGCGCTTCACTTGAGCACGATGAGTCAGAGTCAGTAAACGCTTGGTACCCATACCCAATATCTGTAGGCAAAGCAAATAAAAATAAAACTCACAATATGTAGAATACAAACAAAGAAAAATACAAAAGATCCTCATAAACTTTAATACCTGCAGGACATGAGGCACAGCCTCCAGTAGCTCCAGCAGCTTGGAGTAGCCATAGTCAGAGACACGGCACTGCTTGGCAAAGTGATGGTGGTATGAAGGTATGAACTTGCTCATGGGCATGATGCAAGAAGGCTGACTCTTCAACAAGTCAATAATCTCACGGCTGAATTGGATGAGCTGTGGGTTGCCAACCGGACTCTTGCAGCGCTGAATCCATGGCTCTACATGAGAACAATGTTTTATTTTTTTAAATGTCAGAAGTGTGGCAAGTGTGGCATTGTAGGAAGCTAAAACAACATACAACAACATTCTAATGATCCTACCAGAGTTTGGTGCTGGTGGTTTGTTGTGGATCCACTTGATGACTTTAAAGCCATTCTGAGCTGTGACAATTGTGATACTGGGAACACAGGTAATGAGGTGCTCCAGAGGAACACCACCCTCCAGTGTCTCATTACCAAGCGGTAGATGGCTGAATTTTGCTGAATAGCAGTCTGGAAAACTACAAGGAAAATATACCACATTACAAACTTTATAAATGTTTGAAAACATGCTGTGTGTTGACAATTTAAAAAAAAAAAAAAAAAAAAAAAAAAAAAAAAAAGGGAATACATTAATTATAGAGCTGTTTGTAACCTGAGTAATGGAAGAGTTCCCTCATGTGACTGCAAAAGACTGTGGACCTCAGATGCTATGGTGCTCAGAGACATCACAACAAAAGGTATTTTATAAGAGTCAGGGTCAAAGTCAGCCTCACTAAAAAAAGGAAAGAAAAATAAATTAGTAAGACACACAATCAGTTATGGAAACATTCTGCTTCAGTTGTACAGAAAAATGTGAGAATTTAGGTTGAATCAATCCTTCAGAGCAAATGTGAGACAGGGACATGGTGGGTCAAGATGCTACCAGGTGGCCAACAATAAAGTCCTACTAAAAAACAGGGCCAACACCTTTTTGATACATGAATAAAAGATTTCCCAGGAAGGAGCACGCTTCTTAGTGCATTTCTTTACATATTTTTGTAAAATAAGAATTTAATCCCAATCTTATACTATATACAAAATTTCAATAACCTAAAGTCCCGATGTGTGTAGTGTTCTCTGCAGACAGGTTCATGGTACTCCAGCTCCTCAAACACCACGGGGCTGCCGCTAGCAGAGGAGGAGCCCTCCTGGGACTGGGAAGATCCAAGTGGACTCTGACGGACTTGGCTGCTGGGCAGCAGGCACACAAGCCTCGAGCCTCCCTGTTCCCGCACTGCCACCACCTCTGGTAGCCTGTACAGATCCCCAACCATAAGCTTACGGGAATATCTGGAGGGAGAAAGGAGCATATAGTTTGGAAGCTGAAATGCATATTATCATAATGGAATGCTATACTCAGAAAATGTGTATGAGTAAAGTTGTTCATGTTACTTACTTTTTTTCATAGATCTCTGTAAACTTGAAGAGGGGAAGGCAATTGGCAGGTGCATCGTGAAGAATGCTGATGATCTCCGTGCTGTATAATTAAAAAGCTGAATTTTACCCAAACAGTCCAAACCAGCACATCTAAAGAAATCAAACTCAAACTACACTTAACTGTACCTGAGCATGGCGAGGATTTGTTGCTACCACCAGTGATCAGAGACACCTGAATGCGCTTGCCTCCGATCTTATAACGGTGCAGGCCACTGACGGCACTAATGGCCTGCTGCAGGGACAACATCTGGATTGTGGCCTTCAGCTGATAGTCAGTGTGGGGGCTAAGCTCCACCGTTTTCACCTAGACAACACAAGTCACACCACATGAGATGTTTTGAGACAGAAGTGAATCACGTGTCAAGCTGCAAGCAAACCATCCATTTAGGGCGACTGTTATTTAGGACTAGGGCATATTTGAAGAACACATTTATCAGTACAACAGGCCGTTTTCCACAGCAGACATTTTGCATTGTCACAGTAGGAAAAGCCCAGGTGTTACCAAGAATACCAACAATGGCTCTGTTGTATTCAAGTGGTCCAAGTGAGCTTGAGCAAGCATGCACAATACACCAATAACATGAGACCAGAGCAACCTGGGCTTTACTACTGTGACAAATTAAAAATCTTCGGTGAAAAAGGCCTATAACATCCATGGAGTTGGCCTTACCCGTCCGTAACGGGCGAAGGTGTCATGCAGAGTCTGCTGCAGATCCTTGCGGGACATTCTGTAGTCCAGGTTGGCCACCTGGACCTCTGCCCCATCTGAGAAAGGTTCAGGTGGACCTTCGGGACACGGGCTACGAGTGGCTGCCAGGAGGGGTGAGGACCGGCTGGACAGGCAGGGCGATGCACTCCTTTAGTTAGAGAAGGGCAGAGACAACTTTGAAATTATAACTACCATTACATTAAATACTATGGGGGGTTTGGAGAATGTGTATGGAGCATTAGCAGTATGCCACCTCTGTAAGAAGCATTGCTCTGGGTGAACTTATTCAAATATGACTGATTACGTCACCTGGATGACCAGGAGCCCTGAGACAGGATGAGGGGACTGAAGCTCCTGTGAAGGTTCAACTTGCTGAAGGCTGAAGGTGTGCTGATCTGGAACTCCCCTGAGCTCCTGTCAGCTTGATCTGCAGGGGATTCAGTCACACTGCGAGGGTAGGAGCCCTCTCTTCTACATAGAAAGATGGAGGTAAAAAGTAAATAAAAATAAAGGAGGGACACGTGTAAGAGCCACATCCTTCTAAAACATTCTAAATGCTTTATTTTCATTTGCTACATTGTATCCTTTTTCTGAAATAAATATTTTCTATAAAAAAAAAAAAAATTATTTGTACTTGACTGGCAGGAAAATAACAGGAAACATACTGCCTTCATGAGCAGATATTTTGGGTTTAAAGCTAGTACTTTCACACCTTGGAAAACATTAAATGCAGCCAATTGTCAAAGGAATTTTCATCTCATCATCAAATGACATTCATCTCAGTGCAACATCCCCTTTCCCTTTGTGTACCTCCTCCTGTACATAGATTCTCCAGCGAGGCCAGGCTTGGACAGCTGTTCCATGGCTCCTGTCTCCCCATTACCGTGGGGGGAAGAGGAAGCAGCACGTCCTTTCTCCAGGTGGTGGAAGCTCATTCTGGGCTTGCCCTCCAAACTACCCAGCTCCTGGACCAGACAGAGTCAGCAGATGTAAATACTGTGAAGTTGACTGGCTGGATACTGTTGATGTGTTTGTGTGCATGCATGCACTTATGTCAGGCTCAATAGAACAAGTCAGGGAGTGGCATTCCCTACTGGTATTCGGAAGTTTAACTAGGGATGTGCATATTCAAATCAACCGGCTGACTAGAAAACAGCAGTAATCAACACCAGCTGTATATCATAATTATCTTGTGCCTCTTAGTTCTATAGACAGCTTTGTCATTGAAAGATTTACGGAAGATTTAGTAAAGTGTCATGTTGGAGTTGACAAGTACTTTGGTCCTGTTTTACATAGCAATGTGTTTTACCTATAAATGTTTTTCATAATCATTAACCAAATGGTAATGTTACTACTGTATTCCCATTGTGCTTGTGTTGGTCAGGTTACTATTTTTTGTGCTTGATGTTTTCCTTTAATTCTGGTGCTGAATGAGCTTAATATTGGACAAACTCTACATTTAATTCCAACTAAAGATTAATCTTAAAATGCCCATCTATACAGTAATCAATTTGTATGTCACTTCTCTCCAGTCTTCCGTTGGATGGTTACAATCAAGAAGAAAAAGAAATTCCCAGCCAGCCAGTCATTTCAGTCACCCGAGGTCAGTATTATCAGAGAGGGAAACTGCAGGTGCCAAAACAGATTAGAGGCATGGCGCAGGCTACATACATAAAGCAGTATATCAGCACTGATATACTGGATAAAAAACAGCCAGAGAAAGGCACAAAAGCTATTGGCTAATTCATGCACTAATATGATGAATGACCAATGAACATGCAGAACAACAGGGGTTACATGAAGCGCTAATGACAACTAATGCATGCTAGCACAGGCAGACGAATGAAGCTTAGCGAGCAGCTATAGGCGGTTAGTCAAAGCAGCAGTTAGAGGGACACTGGGCTGCTTTACATAGCAGCCCGGACAAGGATAGAGGGCAACGGAGGTTATGGGGAAGCAGGCACCGACGAGTCTGCTGACCTGATGGGGCTTGGCTGGAGCACCACCGGGAGGCCCACTGCACCCTCTCCTGGGGCTGTAGGGCCTTTCAGGCAATGGGCCAGTGGCATGGCACCGGCGGGTTGCTCGCCGTGGCCTCCTGGGTGACCTCGGCATCCCCAGGGGCAGAAAGGAGGAGGAGCATAGGGATGGGGGTGGGTCGAACATTAAATCCTGGTTTTGATAGGTCTGGGGCAGAGTCAAGTGATGGGGCTGAGACTGAAGCTCAGGCTCAGGACTTGCATCGTCTCTGGGCCGTGGGGAGAAGGAGATGCTGATTCGGCGCCCAAAAACATCCTCATTTTCCATTCGCTTGCGGGCACGGGCAGCTGCCTCAATGCTGCCAAAACGGAGGACTGCTGTGCCCTGGGCCATGCCAAGCACCTTGCCACCACAGTTGTCTGATAGGCGGCGTAGCCTGAGCTTCACGGCGTTCCGTAGGCTCTTGTCACAGTTGACAGGGAGGTTGTGCACATAGAGGAGGTTGAAACTGGGCTGAGGGAGGGGAGGAAGAGCCTGTCTGGTTTGTATGGTTTACACTTAAAAAATTAAAGCAGTAGTCTTCCTTTTAGTTGAAAAACAATTTGAAGAATGGCTCAGAGTAATATAGAGTATGAAAAATTGTAATGACCCCTAAAAAGAAAAATGCGTGAGTAAATAATTGTGAAGATGATAAAATTCCCTTTCCCACTGCCTTTCTGACATCTTGGTAAGTCCACACTAAAATTAAATTATCCCTGGTTACGTTTCGTTCAATCCTAATGAAGCATTTGTGCGGCCTACCTGTGCCTTGACAAGCATACGTGGTGGCAGATCGGCTGTCATCTCCTGGAAGGCCACGTGGCGGTGGGCATGCTGCAGTAGGGCTGAAGACGTATGGCTGCCATGGACCAGGACTATCTGGAAACCATGGCGATGACGCAAGTCACTCAGCTCACTTGCAAAGTTCACATCCGCTAATAAAAAAATGAAAGATAACAGGCGTCATCACAAAACATTTGTGGGGACACAGCTGTAGTTGAGTGAATCTGAGCTGAACTTACAGGATACTAGTACAACAGTTGCAGGTGCAGTGTGGGTCTCAGCAAAGCGTCGTAGGCTCTGGCGAAGCTTGTCATCTGCAGCATTCTTGGCTGTGGCGTTGATATGTGCAACAGTAACCTGATGAAGCAAATTCATGTATTTAGCCGTTTTGGGGGGAAATTACTGGACATGTTTGTGTAATTTTATGGAGGTCAATGTCTGACGTGGCAATACCTTTAACAACAACATCAAATAAATGAATTCATATAATTTTTTTATGAACTCTCCAATATGCAGTATTCAATTTGGCACAAAAATCAAATTGGGCAAAAATGCCTCATGTCAGTTTAGGCCAGTGTCCATATGGTGTTTTTGTTCCTGGCAGGGCAATGGGGACTGCTCGAAAAAAAGAAGAAAAAAAAAAATAAATAAAGACATTGGGCGCAGTGCTTTTCTCTATGCCGCTGCATACGCTCTCTCCTCATTGAGAACAAGAAACAGAAACACTATATGGATACTCCGTCTAAATGAGCCCGGACTTATGTAAATTAACTCTGCTTTCCCCCCCACATGATGGCATGAAGCATGACCAACTCTGCCCATCTTCAGCTGTAGTTCAGTGGTAATCATTCAGGGTGTAAATGTACCTCATTTTTAAAAGCATAATCATGAAAAATACATAATATGAAGTTGGATGGTACCTGGCAGTTGTTTAGCTCTTGGATGACAGCTTTACTCTCCTTGCTGATATCACAGACACAAATGAATTCTGCCTCACGGTGGCCTTGAAAGAAATGGCTGCGAATACGCTGGACCACAGCTCCAGCAGAGCGTCCACTAGGCACACTGCAGTTCTCAATGTCCCAGAAGACGCCCACCGGAGGGATGTTTTCAGGACCGCCATTCTCTGGAGACCCTAAAACACAGTTTGCAAACAATCATTCTTAAACACACACTTAACAGCTTTAAAGCATCTTAACAGCTTGAAGGTAATCGGTCCACTCAAGATTCCACAAGACCAAAAGTATACGTGCAGGAATTCAAGAGTAAAGAGTCCACTAACCATACTTCTGGCCAGTCTTGCCAAGGCTGGCTGATGGCATGAGCATCATGCCGTCAGAGGTGGTGCCACAGCCATTACAAATAGGAATGGGGATAGGAGCAGTCGGCGGAATAGGTGCATTTGGCCATACCTTTTCTGAGTCTGATGCCAGGCCATTGATGGGCTGCAATTAAGTACAAATCAGTACAACTGTCATGGAGAATAAATACCAATAAATAACACCGACATCAGCAGCAAGCAATACTATCCTCAATGCATTTGACAACACCAAAAACACAATACCAGTCTCACACGGCGAGGTCTTCCACCCAAATAGAATAAATGTACCTACAGTGATCTCTAGGGTAAACAAATACAAAAGAGAGGCCACAGTTATTGAAGTGAACTCTACCAACCTTCAACAGGCACTCCTGGCAGTAGTGTGCCCCCTTCACACAAACCGTGCGTTCTACATTTAGGTGCATAGGATTAGAGCAGAAGTGTGCTGAGGTGGTTGTAGTGGTGATGGTTGGCTGATCACCGAGTGTGGTTCTCTGGGATCTTCTGGCTGATGGGCAGCAGTCCCCACCACAGGTGTAGTAGCCAGAAGAGGTGAGGCAAGAGCCATGCAAGGGAGTGGGTAGAGAGGACACACAGGGGAGAGAGGAAGCCAGGGGTGCTGAGGGGCGAAACAGGCTGGATTGACTGCATGTAAGAGGTACAGCTGGGTATGTGTGGAGAAGCCCTGAGCAGCAGGAGAGGTAGGGTTGTGATGAAACGGGCTGAGAGGTAGCTACAGAACAGGACAGCTGAGGTTTGTAACCAAGAGTGGGCAAAGAATCAAGAGCTTCACTTCCACTTCTGCAGCTAATGTGTTGTTTATACTGATGAACAGATGAAGTAACAGTGCAAGGGCCTGACCTGCCAATACTGCTGGTGCTGATGGGTGCTCCTATAGAGCCTGGGGCCATATAGAGCGAGACCATACCAGCAATGCTGCTGCTGCTGGTACCAACAACACTTCCACTGCCAATAGCCATCCCATAGCCATCCGTGCTGCAATAGTCACAGTGCGAGTAAATGCTTACTTTAGGGCTAGCCCCCTCATGTTGCAGCTGTGATTGTAGTGGTTGCTGGTGGGAGTCTTGTGCAAGCGAAGGAGGAGGCAAGCAGGGAGGAGGCATTGGGAGAGGGACCAGAGAGAAGGGCTGGGATGATTGGGAAGAGGATGTATGGTGAGGAGGAGGAGGAGGAACATCTTTCAGTTCCAGCACGGCCTTTCTGCTATCCATGTAAGTGTTCTGTAACAGAAAATGACCAGCAGATTATTTCACATTAGGTAACAGCGTTCTGTTGATCATTGTTTATTATTATGGTCACTTGCTAGAATTTTCTGCAAAAGGCATACATTTCATCTAAATAACCTGACTGCGTGTGCAATGGTCTTAACAGCACCTTAAAAGCAGGAGATAACTGCGCTAACCATATTTAAACATTAAATGGCTTGTCTATTTAGCCAACTTGAAATAAAAAATTGGTACTGTGCCATTTCTGCAAACGCTTAAATGCTGAATTTAAAAGTATACCCCAGCATCTCCAAATCAGCTGTTTGTTTACCAGCTGATAGAGACTCAACTGCACTCCATTTAACCATGTTACCATGCATGAGACAAGTGCCCCATTTTTAAAAGGACTCCCTGTGTTCAGCTTACAAAATACATGTTGTAGCTACTATGTAAAACAATATTTTACATAGTATCCGGTGACATTTGTTATCTCATGTTAATCATTACCTTAAGTAATGATTAACATGAGATAACAAATGTCACCGGATTGTGTCACCACATCTCTCACACTATGGGCTGTAATAATTGTCCTTTTAATTCAGATTGATTCATCTTCCTCCATTCTCCCCTACATGTCTGTGTATAAACAAGGCCTGTGCACAGATAGACACCTACTTCTTTGTCTGCCTGATGAGCAGGGCTCGTCTCATTGGTGGGGAAGCAGTCTGTGAGCTTCCACAGCAGCAATGAGGCCTCTGTTTTGGGGGGGTTGAGCCATGGGAAGGGCCTAGAGCTGCCTGTGGGTCTCTCCTGTCCCAGTCCTTCCATGATGCAGCACAGAGAGGTCTCTAACCATACTGTCGTCTCTCCCCTCTCTCATGCTTTCCTGCGAGAAAAGGAAACGAAAGTTAAACGTGAACACTTAACTAGCTGACGTCACCTCTCCGTGACGCGGTGCGTGGGTCACGTTGACGTCATGAAGCGTGACGTACGCGGACATGGCGAGTTCGGACTGTTTGACTCGTTAGGCTACAGTAGCAGCCGATGCTAACGTCACGGTAGCTACCAGCTAGCTCACGTTCAACCGTTGTTTTACGGCAGACGTAACCTAAGCAACCAGCCAGCCGTGTGAGCCGGGGTTAGCTCACCTTGTTAGCCGTGGAGCTAGCGCTAAGCTAACAACAGTTAGCTCGGTTAGCTCACAGCTAGCTGCTCCCTCCGGTCCCTTTACGTTAAACGTTAATGTTACTCAACAATGGCGATACACGTCCTACAAAGTGTGTCACTTAGATACCTGGGAAGGTCTCGTCTTTCACATCCTCCCCCAAGGACTGTTGTTCCTCCTTTCTGACCCAACAACCCCGCACCTTTTTGTAACCTACTGTTGCCGGAAAGCACGCCCAGCTGTCGTAAATGTTATTGTTATGACACACACGGTTGATACACATTTGCAATAAAGATAGTTATATGTTCTTTGAAATGTAGTCCTAGTTCCAATATAAAAAAATATTTGTTTTGTTTTTATCCAAATGTAATGAATCAATGAACCTACTGTTGCCGGAAAGCACGCCCAGCTGTCGTAAATGTTATTGTTATGACAGACACACGGCTGATACACATTTGCAATAAAGATAGTTATATGTTCTTTGGAATGTAGTCCTAGTTCCAATATAAAAAAATATTTGTTTTGTTTGATCCAAATGTAATGAATCAAAATCCTGAAAAAAATGATTTTTGATATATTTGGTGCATTGGATTTGCATTTTAAATTGGGCTACAACATGTGATTGTATCAATGTTATAGCTATGATAGTATTTTTATTTTGCCTAGAGATATAGACATATTTCCCTAGAAAATGCCCATAATGTCATTGATTTATTCCATTGCATGTAATCATTTTCTGCATTTGTTTGAATCAACAAACGAGTAAAGTCAATGTGGTAAAAGTAGAAGTCCCTTAAGGTCCCCTTTTCTCTCATTCTTGGGATTGAATAATTTATTTCCAGAGTACGTTCATTCACTCAAGTAAATACAGTTTTTCTGATTTCTATTTAATGTATTTATTCTGCCTTCCCCTAAGGTATTGGCTTTGTGTAGTTTAGATTGCGTTTCTTGGGTAGTTGTTCAGTTTTAATATATATTCTTAGATTTTATTATGATTAAATGAATTCATTTATTTTATTTTCATTTGTTTTTAGCGTTTTATTATTATATTTGATTATTGTGATTGTTTTACCCTGTACAGCACCTTGAGATTTCATTGTATTTTAAAGTGTGTTATATAAGATAAGATAAGATAAGATAATCCTTTATTAGTCCCTTTATTAGTCCCGGGAAATTTGCAGACTTACAACAGCGTAGAGTAAAGTGCACACAAGAGACATAGTAGAAGAAGACAAGCTAAAAATAAAAAAAAAAAATGAAAAATAAAAATAAAATAAAACAAGTAATAAAACAAGTATTATAAATAAGCAATAAAAAAACTCACAGTAGAAAAAACAACATATATATATATATTTATTATATTATATAATTTATATATATTATATAAATCAAATCCATTATTATTATTATTATTTCGGAGGGATTTTTTTCTTCCTCTTTTTGTCTGAACTACATTAATTATCATTACTTACTCACTATATAGATAATTTAATCAGTCATTTAATTATGGAGAAGTTGCTCCAAATGACAGGCTATCATGTTTTTTGTATTATGTTTGTTGTTAGTTGTATAGTATGTATTTATTGTCTGTGTAGTTGTATAGTATGTGTATTTATTGTCTGTGTAGTTGTATAGTTGTATTTAGTATTGTATAGTATTTATTTATTGTCTGTGTAGTTGTATAGTATGTCTGTGTATTTATTGTCTGTGTAGTTGTATAGTATGTGTATTTATTGTCTGTGTAGTTGTATAGTATGTGTATTTATTGTCTGTGTAGTTGTATAGTATGTGTATTTATTGTCTGTGTAGTTGTATAGTATGTGTATTTATTGTCTGTGTAGTTGAGCTGCTGCAACACTTTAATTTCCCCCATGGGGATCAATAAAGGAATATAATAATATTCACCACCATGTGTGTGGTCATCAGGTCCTCTGTGCGGCTCAGTGGCGCCCCCTAGCGGCGGACAGCCAGCTCCCCCTGTTGCCTGTGCTGTCTGGGTCCCAGTAACGGGACAGCAGGTTCAACCATCAGTCCCAGTTGGGAATGGAGATGGGTAAACAATAACGCCTCAGTGTTTCTATACATTATTTATCTTTCTAGTTTTTTTCTTAATTAATTGAAACCTCAGACGCAGCTCGCATTGGGTTAATTGAAAAGAGACGCGACTCTTCCCTCAATTAGACAACACCGGCTTTTTGTTCCTATCCGTCATGGCGATTGCCCACGTAGCCACCGAGTATGTCTTTTCCGATTTTCTGTTGAAGGACCCCACCGAGGCCAAGTACAAAGGGGTGCGTCTGGAGCTGGCGGTGGACAAAATAGTCACGTTTCTGGCGGTGGGACTGCCTTTATTTCTCATCTCCCTCGCTTTTGCTCAAGAGGTGTCAGTGGGTGAGTTGTTGGATTTGTGAGCATCCTGTCAGATGCAACCATCATCATCATCCGAGGTTATAATCCCGAGAATTTCCTCACATAGAATAATGCTCAGTCTTGCACGTTTACCAAACTTTAAGGCGGATAAAGCAGTGTGTTATGCATGAATGGAGGAGAGTTATATTCTGTATATTACCAGAATAAAGAGAGGTGTGAATGCTGGAGAAGGTGTGGTGTTAGTCTCCACCCTTCTGTTTATCTCACGGCCAGACAGTGAGGGAGTCATGTGGAGTCACTCCTGCTGAGGAGGAGGAGGAGGAGGAGGAGGATGATCATGATGACTACAATGTGAAATATGAGCATGGCAGTTTATACACTGGTGCCTCATGGACTTGAGCAAGGAACAAAAGAATAGCTTACACAAATGAACAGAAGGTGATCTGCTTTCCTCTTTAGTGTAAAACCAAAAACACCAGCAGTTTAACAAATCTATGTAATCTTCTTAGGTCATAATGCCTGCAGTCTGTTGTTATCACTATCTGCAAGTACCGCCTTGCGGCCACAAATACTCAGACAGAATGGATCCATTACACTATAAGACTTGAGACAACTTTGTGCTACTATGATGGAAAGACACAATAATGATGGACAGCTATTGTTATCACATTATGCCAAAAAAGTGCATGCACATTACTGCAAAAATCCCACATTGATTTGACTTATTGAATCTATAGCAATCACAAAATAAGGAAATGTGGAGAGAAACTATGGGCTTTTTAACACACAAGAAAAATGAAATGTAGTTGTAGACCTTTTTCACAGCAGACACTTTGACTTCTCATAGAAGGAAAAGCACAGGTGTTACTAATAGCATTAGCGATGGCTCTGTTTTATTCAAGTGTTGCAGTAAGCCTTGACAGTGTGACAGTGAAAAGATGCAGTCCACTGTAGACTCAATATCATAAACACCACTGAGTAGAACAAAATAAAATAGGCTTTTTTTTCTGAAAATATGTTGCATATGTGACGTGTTGGGCATGTTTTAGTGGATATCTTTTACCTTTGCATGCAAAACTTGTAAAAGTTAGGGAGCAGTAGACAGAATGAACTGTCATTACGTAAAAGCACCACGCTTCATTCTCCAACCACATACTATGTAAAGACTGAATGCCACAGATTGAAACAAAAATACAATTATGTAGTGAGAATGTGCTAAATTGGTTTAAATCATCATTCTGTAAAATTAATATGACAGCCCCTGTGATGTCAAAATATCACTGTCTGGTGACTATCTGGGTCATCTGTGACTCGTACGTGCCTGATTTAACTCCCCTCTCAACATACAAGGGATGGCATAATTATTGACACAATGTATGCTGAAAACACCCCACCAACAAATTAGGCCATGAATGCAGAAGAGGGAGGGCTGACAATTGTTCTAGTGTTTGTTTCTCTTTTCAGAATCACCAAAAAGAGTCAGCTCAGATGAACTCTTAACTCTTTCCTCCCCAGGTACCCAGATCAGCTGCTTTGCTCCCACTAACTTCTCTTGGAAACAGGCCGCATATGTGGACTCATTTTGTTGGGCAGCTGTACAGCAACAAGGTGACAACTCACAACTATGGCTGCACAAGGTACAGCATTTTTTTCTTTAATTATCAAAAATAGATGCTCATTGACATTTCAACAGTATTATTATGTGTTGTTTAATTAGCCCCTTGACTAATGAAACAGGCTTGAAACCGACAACACAATTCTCATACAGTTAAAAAATGAGAAATGCCTTCTTTCTAATATAATACTAATGTAGGGAAAATTAGCTCAATTAAGGTAAATATAAAGTTAATCATAATGATTTGTCCCCTGATATAATCACAGAGTCAGCCTAATAACATAATAAACTGTTTATTTTGGTGATCAATCAAGATTATATTAATGCACAAGTTATCTTTTGGGAATTGATTAATTTGAACTCAGTTAGAACAAAGAAAAAGTCATTTAGAAGACAGTTAAATGTAAATTTAAATTCACCTTATCAGCAGAGAGGAAGCACTTTACAAGCGCGTCTGCAGCTGCAGTCGTTACGCTGACGTCAGGAGAAGATGATGGTGCAGTGACAGGGGTGAAGATTAGTTGAAGATGAGGTGACGCAGACACAGAATGGGAACCTTTGCACTGATATCAAAGAGAATCTACAAATGCTTTCCAGGGGGGGTCTTTATAGGAAGAGTTTGGTAAGACAGATCTGGGAAACATCTGACCAATCACTAGACATGCTCACCCAAAGGAGGTGGTGTCAATGTTCAATCCACATCTGGGCACTCTGTCCCACAGAGGTTAGTGGCCATGAGACTGGGTATCTGAATTTTAAAACAACTTCTTAAATGACCGTAGATAGTTACTCAATAAGATCTAGTGTTGTGATGCACAGGACTCTACAATGAGACCAAACAAGATGTATGTATCTTTGATGGTTGATTAAATATTAGAACCTGATGTTGACATGCCTACGATTTGGAGGAATTTAGTAATAAATTATAGCAAATTCCATTATATTAAGGAATACAGATGTACACATTCGAACGGTAAGAAAGGTAATACAGTTATGTAATACAGCATTTTAAAATACCAAAGCATTTCTTTGAAGGTGGTATGTTTGAAACTAAGGGGAGAGGAGTCACTTTAGAGGAAGAATGGGTTGATTGTCTGTGCAGTCAGCATCCAAGAATGAGGTGAGCAGCTTTACAGTTGTGTGTTCGGACAGACAACTCAGCCTGGACTTTCTGTTGATCCAACCTATCCTCCTTTTAATCCCAAAATGAAGAATGTTAAATTTTTCTGGAGAGTGAAAGAAATTTGCCCGGGCTGCAGGCCCCCAGTCATGAGGGAGCCTGGGTAATGTCAAACATGTCAACAGGGTCATTAGCCGTTCCTGGTTAATCCTGTCTCTCTCGGCCTTCTCCAGGAGGGCTTTGATGGTCTTCGCTGTAAATACCAGTCTTGTTCTGTTATCATGTCAGAGTGGCCCCTAATGGTCTCACCCCTAATTTACAGCTGTAATAAAAGGGATCACAGTCTGATTTGGAGGGCACTTGGATACATCACCTTTAAGGTGTCCCTGTGTTCTGCTCCTAAATGTCCAGAAATCATTTTTTGTCTTCTTTTTTCTCATGCATCTTTCTTCTGTTGTTTTCTCTTTTTGTGACTCCCTCAGTTCTTCCCATACATCCTGCTGTTACTGGCCATCCTCATGTACATACCAGCCCTGTTCTGGCGTTTCACTGCAGCTCCGCACATCTCCTCTGACCTGAACTTCATCATGGAGGAGCTGGACCGCTTTTATAATCGTTCCATCAGCGTGGCCAAGAACATAGCAACCTTAGATAGCAAAGGTGCATCTGAGGACACCCAGAGGTAAACACTTTGTATTGCTCTCTACTATGTACTCTTTAGCCGGAGATGTGATGTATTGATCTATTTCAGGTCATTTCTAGGGTGTTTGCGTTTCTAAACACTGGTCTTTTAATGCCAAATGTCCCTCTCTGCTGCAGTGCTTTGGATCTGACCGAGGGTTGCTTCAAATACCCTTTAGTGGAGCAATATCTGAAGACCAAGCGCTTCTCTCACTGCCTCGTGGTAAAGTACCTGTCATGTCGGGGCGTGACTCTGCTGACACTCCTGCTGGCCTGCATCTACCTAGGCTACTACATCCAACTCGCCTCCCTCACCGACGAGTTTCCCTGTGACCTGCGTACAGGGGTGCTGAAGAACGACAGCATGGTGCCTTCTGCTGTGCAGTGTAAGCTCGTGGCAGTGGGTGTCTTCAGGCTGCTCAGCTACATCAACTTGGGGGTGTATGTGCTTCTTGCTCCCCTGGTGGTGTACGCTGCTCTTGGACCAGCTCGCCAGAGCTCCAGCTTTCTCCGGCCATATGAGCTGCTGCCAGGCTTTGGTGCTTTGGGCGTGGTCACGCCCTTCTACAACGACCTCAGTATCTACCTGTTGTTCCTGCAGGAGAATCTGAGCGAACTCAAATCATTTAAGTGTCTGCAGGTGGGTCCAAGCACAGAAATTTTAGGTCAAAGGTTCGAACATGTCATCTGTGTTTGCTGATGCTTTTTCTGTGAAAAATAGGTAACTTCTCTATTTTACAGGTGCTTGAGTTGTTGCAAGAGGCTGGTGACGAGGGGTTTGACACCATGTGCCTGCTGCGAACTCTGGGTCAGGTGAAGACTGATGTGATAGACAGTAAGAAGACGAGCTCACGCAAGAACGACAAACAAACTAATAAAGCAGAGGAATGATTCCTCTTGAGGTAAGGAAGAATATTTAGTCTTCTAATGGAGGCTGTGTAACTTTAGTGAAATAACATGATTATGTGGTGGATTTAACCTTGAACATGTTTTATTTTTCTTCCTTTCAGCCTTGTTCCTCATTGATTCAACAGAAAAGGAATAAGATCTACTGTGGTGGAAAAGAAGATCAGTGAGAAAAACCTGTGCACTTACATTTATCTGAATTGCTGGTGAAGTATTGCCTCACAGCAGTGTTATCCATGTAAAAACTACAGATCTCTACACATGCACACAGTCTGTAGTTCGGCCAATGGACATTTTACTTCAAACATGTCTTTTTTTTAGTATGGTGAATATTCCAAGTCTCAAGTCTGAGGCGATATGCTGCTGACCCCTAACCTTGTTTTTTTCTGAAATTCAATTCCTTTTTCTATGGTAAATGCTATTTTTCTCTAGCCTGATATCAGACAGACGTGTCACCTCGTTACACTAGTCTGGACCCAGGCAAACTTTTCTCAGGATCACAAATGCCTTCCAGTCACAATTTATAATGTAATCTTTGTTCCTTGGCCTGAAATCTGTACATTTCATTTCCAATTGCAAGAGTCAACTTCCTGCCCATTATGTTAGAATAACACAGGGTTTAAAGGTATTTATAGTGGTGGGGTGATAAGAAGATGTTGTGATTGATGACAGTTTGTCTACTAAAAAGTAAGCATAATATAAACATAAATTGTTAGGTAATAGAAGAACCACTAGCAGCTATGTCTGGACTGTAGAGCATGTGATTATTAATGCATTAAAGTGCTGTTAACAACAGGTGGTAAACTGTATGTGCATGTTGAAAGTAAAGACCCTGGGTTGTCCAAACTGATGGACTGATGGCAGCTCTGCCTTTCACATGAGAGATGAATGAAAATTCTTTGGGTGAATAAAATGTCAATAACAGTTGTTGTCAGATTTAAAATCGTTCAGGCTTTCAGGGGCTACATACAATTAAGTTATCTTGTTCTCCATTATATCATTATTGAGTAAATTCCATTTCACTCTCCTTGCAAAAGAAACCGATTTCCAGAATACTTTTGACCAGCCAACTACAAACATCTGTACATTACAATACAATGCAAAGAATTGCCCTGCAATAAATATGATGCATACAAAGTAATTGTGAATTGATCTTTGTCTACGGGGCATTGTGTTGTATTGGATTGCATTATAAAGTATTCTTATGTGTAAAAGAGGTGGGAAAAATATTGTACACCATACAAACTGATAATAGTCAAAAATGTCATTTAGCAGACGCTTTTATCCAAAGCGACTTACAATAAGTGTGTTCAACATAGGTATTCAAGAGAACTACTAGTCACCAGAAGTCATAAGTGCATCTCCTTTCTTAAACAAGCATCTAAAAGCATAAACCAGAGCAAAAGTACAGATAAGTGCAACAAACTAATACGAATACAATAAGTGCAACAAACTAATACGAATACAATAAGTGCAATAATAGGAATACAATAAGTGCAACAAACTAATAGGAATGCAATAAGTGCAACAAACTAATACAAATACAATAAGTGCAACAAACTAATACGAATACAATAAGTGCAACAAACTAATAGGAATGCAATAAGTGCAACAAACTAATAGGAATGCAATAAGTGCAACAAACTAATAAGTGCAACAAACTAATACGAATGCAATAAGTGCAACAAACTAATACAAATACAATAAGTGCAACAAACTAATAGGAATACAATAAGTGCAACAAACTAATAGGAATGCAATAAGTGCAACAAACTAATAGAATACAATAAGTGCAACAAACTAATACAAATACAATAAGTGCAACAAACTAATAGGAATACAATAAGTGCAACAAACTAATACAAATACAATAAGTGCAACAAACTAATAGGAATGCAATAAGTGCAACAAACTAATAGAATACAATAAGTGCAACAAACTAATAGAATACAATAAGTGCAACAAACTAATAGGAATACAATAAGTGCAACAAACTAATAGGAATGCAATAAGTGCAACAAACTAATAGGAATGCAATAAGTGCAACAAACTAAATAGGAACAAACTAATACGCAATAAGTGCAACAAACTAATACAAATACAACAAACTAATAAGCAACAAACTGCAACAAACTAATAGCAATAATAGGTGCAATAAGTGCAACAAACTAATACTAATACAATAAGTGCAATAATAGTGCAATAAAACAAAAATAGGAATGCAATAAGTGCAACAAACTAATAACAAACTAATAGGAATGCAATAAGTGCAACAAACTAATACGAATGCAATAAGTGCAACAAACTAATAGAATACAATAAGTGCAACAAACTAATAGTGCAACAAACTAATAGAATACAATAAGTGCTAGGTGGAAGGCTCAGGGTAGTGCTTCACTTCTTTGTTGTTATTGCACCGTTGTATGTAGGACGACTCTGCCTTTAGAGCTCAGTGTATTGTGTCGGAAGCTCCGCCTTCCGCAGCTTCAAGTGCGTTGAGCGATATGATTGGATGGCAGGTTCCCTACGTCATCGCTCTCGTCCAATGGGGTTCGAGAAGGGAAGCTTCGTTTATATTTGGTTGGTGAATCGAGCGACGTCTTAACGTAACAGAGAGATTAGTTTGTGTAATCACAATACGTCTGTTGAACAAGAAGATTTAGTCTTTCCTCGAGAAACATCCCCTTAATAATAGCATGTTTTAACCGTCCCCTTATATCCGGGTGAGTCTGCCTAGTTTCTTTACTGTGTTAGACAACACATGCTGGCTAACGTTAGCTTTAAGTCGCCTAGCTGACTTAGCTATGTTAGCTTAGTTGAAACGCTTAGCCGTGCTATGTGCACTGTCCTACTCCACTGTGGGCTGTTAAAAGTTTCTAACACCTTCACTTCACATCTTTACGTGTTCGTACTTGATACAAGTACATGCTAAAACATGCTTCTGTAGTTTTAGTGCACACACATACACAGCGCTGTAGACTGACGCTAGCTAGCCATGCTAGCATCCGCCGACCGCAACAGTTGCCTGGTCTGAGTGCTCTGGATGTGTGTGCTCTTATGGCGGATGTAGACAGTATCAGAAGCTGTAACGTGTGTGTGGTTTACAGTTAGGTCTCCAGTCCCCATCACCCTGACACAGAGCTGCAGACATGGTGGAGCCGACGTCACACACGTTTGCATCCATAGCAGAGGAGCTGGGCTTCTGGAAGGAGCAGGCAGAGGCACATCAGCAAAGGTGACAATACTAGGCATTCAGAAAACGTTACTCCTGACAGATCTTTAATAGGCAGCTGGAATAACAAGCATGCATGGGGGGTGAGTTATTGGTGGTGGTAATCATTGTTTTGTCATCAGGGCTGATGAGGCTCAGGAGGAGCTGCAGGAGTTTCAGCAGATGAGCCGAGACTATGAAGCAGAACTGGAAACGGAGCTGAAACAGTGTGAGGGTCGAAACAAAGAGCTGCTTTTAGACAACAACCGACTACGCATGGAACTGGAGAGCATAAAGGTAGAACACTTCATTATAAATAGGCCCTGGCCCTCGCAGAGCTTGACGAGCTCTGGTGCTCCAGTTACTGACGAGGGATGAAGACAGCCTTTAGCTGACCCAAATTCAGCGTATCGTTGCTACTGCCACTAGGAAAATTGCTGCCTCGCTGTTAGGCAGCTGACTGCTATTTTTGTTCAGTGATCCATTGTGAAGAAAACATGGATGAGGGACGTGAATTCAGGATTTCCTAAACTCTAATAAACCCTGACTGCTCACAGGTTGTCTGGGATAAGGAGGAGAAAGAATGTTCAAAGGCTAATGTCTCTTATTAAAACATTCCCGCAGTTGCATTGATGCCTGCTGTGACAGTGCAAAGCAGGCATCATCATGTGAATTCATTTTTATTTCTGTGTCGTGTTTGCAGGAGAAATTCGAGGCTCAGCATTCGGATGCTTTTAGGCACATCTCAACCCTCGAGGAAGATCTGGCACAAACCACAGCAGTGAGAGATCACCTGCAGAAATACATCAGAGAGCTAGAGCAGTCCAATGACGACCTGGAGAGGACCAAAAGGTCAGTGTCTTAAGAGGTCTTATAACATTATCTCCCCAAAGGGATTGATCATCAAATGACACTGCTGACCCTGTCTTTAATACACATGCACACACAAAGTTAGACGGTAGAGCCAGTATGCACAATAGATCCAGTGTTAACTTGAATGGCCCGTCCTCTCTGTTCCAGGGCTACCATCATGTCTCTGGAGGACTTTGAGCAGCGAATGAACCACGTCATTGAGAGGAATGCATTTCTTGAAAGCGAGTTGGATGAGAAAGAGAACCTGCTTGAGTCTGTTCAGAGGCTAAAGGATGAAGCCAGAGGTACACACACACACACACACACACACACACACACACACACACACACACACACACACACACACACACACACACTGTAGCTGCTCAAGTTTACAATAACTGCTGATCTCACTGCAAACTGACATTTTTGCTTAACTCAATGAAATTTGATAGCCAATGTATTTTGAGCATTTGAGTAGAATCAGATTCCCACAAGGGTAAAACTGTTTTTTATTATTAGAAATGTAGACTGCCAGTGTGGACTATAGATTTTCTCTCTTTTGTGCGAGTGCAGTTGTTGATCAGCTGGCTGTTGGCTGTACACTTGGTGGTTTGCTCAAGTGTACATTTAACAGTAGACTTGATGTTCTCTATGTTAGGGTTTTATGTTGGCTTGGTCTTATAAGACACTTGCATTATTGTTTCGAATTGCCATTTTTCAGTTTGGATAAAAAGTATGCACGTGATTACCAGACAGCTGACATGTCTTAATGGATTATCTATTTAATGTATTTCCAGGTCTCTGAAATTATTTTTTTGTACTTTATGGAATGTAATGGAAGCTGATGTTTTTCTTCAAACACGTGGCACAAGAAGCTTTGTCATTTTCAAAAAGCCGACTCACAGTTGGGTTTACCTGCATGTCCTGTTTGTGTCAGACCTTCGCCAGGAGCTGGCAGTACGTCAGAAGGACAGGCGTCCATCAAGCAGCCTGGGCAAAGACACAGATCTGACAATCCCCTCGGCTGGTAACCCATCCATCCCTGTCACACCCTCCAAACCTATCAGCTCATTTGCCACGCCCCCTCCTTCCAGTATCCGACGAGGTAAATAGAAAAACATTGACTACAGTAATAGCCACAGTAATAGTGACTATACCAACTAAGTTTGAACATATTATGTGTTCACCTACTCATATCTGTTTTGTTTTAGGTGATGGTCTGACAGGGACTCCCCTCACAACTTCTGCTAGAATATCTGCACTCAACATTGTAGGGGAGCTGCTGAGAAAAGTTGGAGTAAGTGATTTAAAGATGATACCTCTATCGTGTTATCTCTGAACAGAATCACCACATGTTTGTTTTTTTCCATGTATGAGCTGACTGAAGATTGTTTAATATCTCTGCCAGAATCTGGAGTCAAAGTTGGCGTCCTGTCGAGACTTTGTGTACGACACGTCTACTAGCAGACCAGCACTTCCGGCTGGACCTGGTAGTCCTTCTGGTTTAGAAAGAGGTTCTGAGGTCCAAGCTAGCAGCATGAGCCCCCCTCCTCAGTACGACAGGTGAGGAAAATATTATAATTATTACATAATTTAAAAAAAACAGAGTAAGTTTCTCTGGTTAAAGATCATCTTACTTGTGCCAAAAGACATGCTGCACTGTGGTTGATTTAATATTTGAAGTAACAAAATCATCTTTGTTTGAGCTTTCAGGGAATTATTTTTATTATTTATTTTGCCTGTAAAGCCAATAAAGTATTGGGAACAATAAGCGTGTTCTTAGTTTTATCTGATGTTTTCTCATGAGTGTATGTGCTACATCTTGTCTTGCAGTTTAGTGAAACGGTTAGAATTCGGACCAGCTCCTCCGAGAGGCGTCTCCCAGGGTGCCCAGTCTCCTCAGGGTGGGGTCAAGATTCTTCTATGAGAGAAAAAAAGAATGTGAACCACCTCCCGCATTCACTAACCTGACACCAACCCCCCCCCGCCTCTCCATCCTTAACAAACTACAGCAACGGGGACTTTGAACTATGCCGTCTTCCCTTGTCGTCACGTGCCCTGCTGAACTATTTTGAACAAGAAAGCCGCTCACCTTGCCCCACATTATCAGCGCATGGACTTCTGCTGCCTCAGGCTAGTATCACACCATATCTATCAAAGGAAGCAGCACTAGCTTGTGTTGAATAACAAGGAACAGAGAACAGAGAACCTACTGCTCACACGGTCTTCTGCTGTATCGTCGACACTGTGCTGGGTAGCATTTAAAAAACATCTTCTGTATCTGCTGTCGTGAATCAACAGGGCTGACGAAACGGTACCAATACTGGGAAACACAGTTATCATGAAATAGGGAGCTGAATAAGAGCAACTGGACATGACCCTGATAAAGGGACCAAGAACCTGAAATATCATATATACAAATGTTTCGATTGTCAATCGAAAGTCAAAACCAAAGCTTGAAAAATAGAAAAACTGATCAAAGATAAAAGTAATGATTGATTATTGAATAATGAATCTTATATAAAAACAAAACATGGTGAAACTTGATTATTTTTTGTTTTTATTCTTTGAGCTAAGGGCTTGAATAGTGTAGCACTGAACCACAACAACATGAATAAACCTCTGTCGTGGAGGAGCTGAATGTTAATATCATTTTCCCTAGCCGAGCCCCCATTATTTGTTTTCTAGAAGAGACTTAATATTTTCCACTGTTACAAAAACTTACTTTTCTGCCAGGAACTGTTGTTAGCGTTTTAGCCATCGCTGCCTTCATCAATGTTACCTCTTCAGTTTGTAGGCCTTGCTTTGCTGTAATAGTTTAAATAATTATACTCATGCTGCCAGGCGTCTAGGAATGAGATAATGTCACTTCCCTTCAGGCTAGTTTAATATCACATGGTTTTCAGTTAGACCCCCGGTTCTTGCTCTCCTTCTTACAGCTGCACAGACTGCTGCACAGACTTATAGTGAGTTGTTTTAGCCGACTCATGTTTATCCGGTAGTCAAAGCTGATGAGTGTAAAGTATAGGAATAGGTTTTCTGCCTCAGAGATGAGATGTACAGTTTTCATGCTGCAGATTTATGATCTAGTGTTCCCAATAAGTTTTATAATGATAGAGGTTAGATCGGCACATTGTTCGCTACTGAATGTACAGTAATAATTCCCTGATAGGTGTGAGACCCCCTGTCTGCCATCAAGAGTTATATGGTGGACGAATGAGGGAATATACCAAGCAATAATAGATTTTAACAGGTCAAAGATAAGCACAGTTCATAGTATATTTGTGTAGGTATATAGAACGTATATTGAATACCCTTTACCTGCCTTTTAGCAAGGGATATTGTGAATGGGGAAATAGAGTGATTTAATGTGAAATGTTTGCGTTTCTCTGAAATGTTTCTGGTTAATCTGGAGCTGTAACTACTGCCATCCAGCAGCTCATTTATCAAATATTACAGTACATATTAAAATACCACATTGTGGTGTAGCCTGTGTGGAAAGTTAACTTGTGGTTAATACATATGAGAACTGGATTTCCTGCTCCTCTTTGCTGTTTAACCTCCCTTGAACTAACATGAGCTAACTGTAACTGTAATCCACGACCACTGTGTACTGCGTGTTTGTTTGTATACAGCAGCACCTCTGCAACTGCTTCTGTATTTGGACTATGAACTGTCTGTGCCTGAGGTACTATACCCAACTTTTATCCTGTTGGTTTGCAGTTGTTTTTCTATTGAATTGAACAGATGATGATCTTTGAAGTCACTGCACAAGACGGAAATATTAAAAGGAGAAAATAAACGTTTGTTTTTTTGTTTAAAGATCTTTATTTCTTGTGCAGGTGGTTCAACAGTAAATAGTTACGATTGGTGTCTTGTAAACATCAGTTGATTACATATAACATGATCAAATGATAATGAGTTGGTTTCAGGGCTTTTTCAACATGTACAGTAAAACAGGACAAAAGGGAAAAAATTGAAAATGACGATGCCCAATACTGAAATCTGGCTGTTGATTTTAAAGTTGAGACTAACCTAAAACTTGTCTTACCTAAAACATTCTTACTGAGCTTGAGGGAAAGTAATCTAAACATTTCTGGGCACAAGAAAGGTGCAAATAATATAAAAACGTGACTTAAGAAAAATGTTTAAAAGCTAAATATTTGTTTGTTGGGTACAAACAGCAGCACTGACTGGATGCGTATCCAATCCGTCAGTGCTGCTCTGAACAGCAGTCACAGGCAACAAGACAACAGTCGCTGATAAATGATACAGATCCATATCCATAGATTTACATGATGATTTCTGCTTTAAGATGTGGTGACCTATTATGGAGACTGGAGGCTTTGCTGGCAGGTTAGCGTGGTAATTAGAGGCACCTTTTATGAAAGTGTACAAAACTTTCATAAAAGGAATCAATTTTTCAGTGCAGTACAAAACAGTGTAACTTAAAAAAAAGAAAAGAAAAAGAAACAGCAAATCACACATCAGCGTAGCCACCAAAACAACTTCCCCAGATGAAGTCCTTCTGATTATTGTGTATCAAGAAAAGGTGCTCTGAAACAAGACGATAGATCAGTACACTGTTGGAAGTTTGAGAAATATATATTTTTAAGTGATATGGAAGAACAAGATAACATAACAGGCTTTAAATGTATTCTGTTGAAGTGGCAGTCGGTGTCCTAGTAGGTAATTCTGATATCTGGTTATTTGAAGTCCCTCACTCAGCAGACTTGGTTCCATTGAAGTCGCTTTGGGAGTCGACCTCCTCCTCTGAGGCGTCTTCGACCACCCGTCGGCCTCCGCCCATACGCCGACCTGCGCTGCCAAAGGAGGGCTCGTTTCCACGCCTAAAAGAGCCACAGAGATACAAACGAGGACATGGATAGAAACATATCCCAACAGTGAGAGGAGTGGTTATGTGACGGTTTCTTTGAGCTGGTTAAGGTTTGAATAACACTCTGGTGTTGATGAAATACAGAATGTACAGTTGTGCTCTGGTTACAGATTAAGCACGCTGGTTATCTTTGTAACTCATTTGACTCCTGGCTCAGGAAAATGAGTTTGGTTTATGGCAATTAAACCAAGCACTGAGAAAGATATGGCCACCAGTTAGAAAATTATGTAATTTAACTTGCTACCTAACATTTAGGTTTTATAAGGAAATCATGGTAGTCATATTTCTCTCAGTTAGGCTCAATGAAAGAAATGACAGCATTAGGAGTGTGCATGGGGGGATGAAAAGTTATGGTAAGGTAATAAGAAACGGTGATCGGGCAACTATTAGGCGCAGAGGTACCTGCTGTGTTACTCCTTGGGTTCAGGGTTGCCTCTGGAATAGAGATGAACACCATTTTTTTGCTTGCGCTCAGTGAAGGCCATCAAACTAAATTCTACTTTTTATTGCAACATTTTATTTTATTGCTTCAAATGTGTGTTAACAACCCTCTGAATATGAATGTAGTGACAACGTACTCTTAAGCACTCAAGAGTAGGTGACCTAAGAACAGATATCGCTATTTGAGTTGAATTAAATTGTGTAAAAAGACACACAAATACACAGACCTCCTCCTGATAGTTACTATTTACCATTCTCTTACTTTTCCTACTGCTGTATCTGTGTCTTGTTGGAGCCTTAGAGGAGCAAAAAAGGTGAACGAGACAAAAGAAACCAAACAACACTCCGCCCAGCAAAGAAGAAGGACGGACACACCGACTCTTTGGCCCTTTGTTTTACCTGAGTTTGCTCTTGAGAGAGTTGACCTCGCGGCTCATGGCGTCGCTGGCCTCGGTGGCTTCATCCAGCTCCCGCTGCAGCTTCCTGCGGGCGGCTGTAGCGCGCTGAGACTCCTCCTCTGACTCCTCTAGCTGACGCTTCAGCTGCTTCATGCGGGTATTTGACTTTTCCGCCTGGTGAGCATAACAAGGAGGATATATACAGACTTAGTTCTCTTTCAACCGGTCATCCTAACTAACTGTCCTCTTGCTCTGGACTCCAAATAGCCATCCACTCACAAACATGGAGGAGGTTTGTTGTCTGTGCACAGCAGAAAAATGAACAGACTTGTGTTTGAGAATCGCTGCGTTGAGCGATCGTACCTGGTCTTTGTACTGCTCTGCCTGTTTCCTTTCATCTTCCACCTGCATTATCAGGTCCTTGAGCTTCTTGTCCTTCTGGCGCACAGCCTTAGCCGATGCCTGCTTCTCCCTGAGAGGACAAAAGAGTTCAGAGGTTAAGAAGAGTTTAACTGTAGAAAACTCCTCTGTTTGTTTGAAGTGACTCATGAAGTTTCATGTGTGTTTAGGACACAATAACATTGATGCTACAGTTATTGCTGGAAGATGCAAATTAATTCCTTGTCGTCTAGGTTTTAGACGGATATGTCCGTACAGACATGGTTTTACGTCATCAGTGACATAAAACCGTTTGAAAAACAATTTGATCAGACTTCTGTGTTCCCGACCTGTTCTCCTGCTCCAGCTGCTCATCCAGCTGTGCCACTTTAGCCTCCAAGGCAGTGATGGAGGACTTGAACTTGGACTTGACCTGGTTCTCCATCTCCTGTAGCTTTGCCTTCAGCTCCTTGTTCTGGCGCTCCATCTGCTGCCGAGCGCTCTCGTTCTTCTGGGAGGTGGTGCGCTCTGTCTGCAGCTCGTTGTTCAGCTGATCCGCCTGTGTGCATGCAAGGAAAAGGGTGAGACTTCTGCACTTTTTGAGCCCTTTATCACTCAAGTAGCTGCTACTGTCTGGTCACCTGCTGCGTGCTCTTTCTCAGCCTGTCGTTGACGATCTCCATGTTGCTCTGCTCCTCCTCCAGCTCCTCCTCTAGCTGGGAGATCTTAGCCTCCAGACGGCGTTTCTCATCAGCCAAGGCTGACCTGTACACAGAAACAAGTGTAACCATTACTTTGTTATCAGAGTTCGTTTCACAGGCAAAATCAACAGTGAGATCTCCACCCACTTTCCGGAGGAGTTGCTGGACAGCTCATCAGATAGCTCGTCTCTTTCGGCCTCCGCCTGCTTGCGTGCCCTCTCAGCTGAAGCCAGTTCCTGGAAACATGAAGGAGATTAATCCTTTTATTTCAAGCCCCTAATCTCAAACAATTTGCTTGTTATGAATCTGCTGTTTTACCTCCTGTAGCTGCATGAGCTCAGCTTCCAGACCCTTGGCCTTCTTCTCACTCTCCTTTGCGGTGGTTAACACCTCCTCTCTGGCAGCGCGGGCATCTTCCAACTCCCTCTGGTAGTCCTTCATCTGAGCCTGGTGGGAGAATGAGAAAACAGAAATAAGGAGTGCATCAGAAAAAAAAACAACATTTATTAGTTTCCAGCACATAAACGCTTTTGATTATATGCTGTAGTTAACCAACATTAAGTCTAATCGTAAGATGGTACTTTAGACGCTTTAAGAACACACTTCCAACATGGACTTGAAGATACCAAATTATAACAAAAAGAAGGAAATGATAAAAGCAAATGCACCGGCTGCATTTCACCTGTCCCTTCACTCTCACCTGGAGCTTGCGGAGCTGTTTGATGGCCTCATCCCGTCCCTTACTGGTCGTCTCGATTTGTCCCTCCATATCTTTCATGTCTCCCTCCAACTTCTTCTTGGCTGCTGTCGCCAGGGCCCTCTGCTTACGTTCATCCTCCAGCTCTGTCTCCAACTCACGGACCTGCAGTAGGTATGCATCATTGCTTAGATCAGTTGTTCCTGAACTTTCTCACATCAAGAACCCAAACACAAATTAGACAACAGAACCCCATTTGATAAGATGTTATCCCAGGGTATTTGATCTGATGTTTTATTACAGAGAATGTATGAAGCCCATGAGCAAAGTCATACACTCTGTCATTGTGCTACTTATGGATCGAGTTAAAGTAAAGTAAATGGTTGCCCGTTTTTGCAAGGGACCCTCTGGAACCCACTCAAGGACCCTGAAGGTCCCCCGACCCCATTACCTGCTTGACAAGCTGTCTCTTCTTCTCCTCTCCCATCTCATCTCGTCCCTGGAGGTCCCTGTCGAACTGGGCCTTCAGGGCCTGCATGTTGACCTCAAGACGAAGCTTGGCGTCCTCAGCCGCCTGCAGCTCGTCCTCTAGCTCCTCCAGCTGGGTCTTCATCTCCTCCACCTGGGCCTCCAGACCTCGTTTGGACTTCTCCAGCTCATGGACCTGCCATCAATATATAGCTAAATTATCTACTATATTTTGTTGAAAATAGCATAAAGTTATGAGAGCGGTCAAAGCATGGACTTCCAGCCTTTAAAAAACTTCAGTGATTAATTCAGTCAGTCAGTGATGTTTTTAATTAAACAATGTTCCAGCACTCACACTCTTCCCCACATCATCCTTGGAGCTGATCAGGTCCTCCATCTCCATCTTCAGGGCCTTGTTGGCTCTGTCCAGCTCTTCTCTTGAACACTGGGCCTCATCAAGAGCTCTCGCCAGGGACAGAGCCTTGGTCTCCTTCTCTCTGGCCTCGGCTTCAGCTCTGTCTCTCTCATCTGCATATTTGCTGGAGATATTCTTCTCCTCAGCCAGCATCTGGAGACCAGAGAAGATGGAAAACCATGAAAAAAATGTTGGAGTGTAAGCTAAAGTAATGTAACTAGTAGTGCCCTAGATTACGTTTTTTAAGGCAATAGTATTTATTGTAATTTGAAGGTTGTCATGTGTAATCAATTAGCCTTATTATGTAAAATTGTTATGGCAGTTGCCAGTTTTCGGATTTAGCTGACCTGGTCAAACTTCTTCTGCTTCTTTTCCAGGTTGGACACATTCTGTCTCTGGTTGTCCAGGTCCATCAGCGTGTCCTCGAGCTCCTGCTGCAGGCGGTTCTTGGTCTTCTCCATCTTATCATACGCGGAGGCCTTCTCCTCAAACTGGGTGTTTGCTGCCTCCAAATCTCTCTGCAGACGTTTCTTACCTTCTTCCAGCAGCTCGATGTTTCCCGTCATTTCGTCAAGCTTCTTCTTTGAATCTGACAACTGTGGAAGGAAGAAGACTTTAAGGCACTAATTGTTAAGACCATAAATGCATTTTATTTTAAGGTTTGTTGATCCTCTAATGTTTTTACTAAACCTCCCACTTGCATCTCACCTCCAGTAAAACCTCACTGAAATGTATCTCTAATGTAAATTAGCAACCCCTAGTTTTAGCTCTGACCTGGATGTTGAGGGTGGACACGTGTCTCTCCACGTTCCTCTTGGCCTCCATCTCTTCTTCAAGCTGCTCCTGCAAGTTATTTCTTTCATCTTCCACTTGGCGCAGTTTTGTAGAGAACTGCAGTTTCTGACGTGTCTCCTCAGCCAGCAGCTCCTGTGGCAGCACACCAGGTCAGAGGTTAATGCTTTAAATTCTGACCTATTGTCAGGAAGCAGTATGTAGTTTTCTGCTTAAAGTCCAGTTACCTGTGAGTCTTGGAGTTGGGAGGTGAGGCTGGAAACATCTTTGCTCAGTTTGATGTTCTTGCCCTCTGCTTCATTCAGTATGTTTGTCACACTCTCCAGTTCGATCTGTATCAAGACAAAGATGAGGTTTATTGAACTTGAGCTCACCAGTCTGGTAGCTTTTTAAAGTTCCTGTTTTTTTATGTGCAGTACTGATATAGCTACTGAAAGTCATTTACAGTGATCTTGGAGCAGCGCTCTCCCAGCTCGGCCTTCTGCTTCTCGCTGTCGGTGAAGCGTGACTGTAGATCTGTCACCTGACCTTCCAACTTCTTCCTCTTGTGCTCCCCGTCTTGTTTGGCCTGGGTGAGTGAGCGCACCTCGATAGTTAAATCTGATGTCTCCTTCTCCAGAGCTTGTTTGGCCTTCTCCAGGTTTGACTTCACCTGAGCAGGAGAGAGTGAATACAAGATCAATATCCTGTGTATTGTATATATGATAAAAGGGGGAAGATTGCCTTTCAGAAACAGTATGAACTTTATAAAACAAGCTAAATGACACTGTATGAAATGAGGCAGGCGTACTCGTTTGGACTGCTCCAACTGGTCCGTGAGCTCCTCCACAGCCTGGGTGTGTTTCTGTCTCATCTCCTGTATCTGGGACTCGTGGGTCCGGTTCTCATCATCAATGGCTTTCTTCAGCAGGTTCACTTCCTGCTCACGTTTGGCCCTGGATGGATGGAGATGTTTTTTTTTTTTTTTATAAATATGGCAAATCTGTCACTTATGTTTTACACCTTTTATTTTTCAGGAACGTTCTACGAACAAGGCCATATTTGTGTTTATCAATGTAATGTAAAACCTCTACCATAGCCAAACATTAATACCTAACAAAGTAATAACTTTATATCATTATATTTGTGTATGTCAGTATCAAGTGACCGACCTAAGTTCCTGCTGTGTGGCAGTGCTGTCCAAAGTGTCCTCTAGCTCAGACTTGAGGGCCTCCAGCTCCTCCCCGAGGTCCCGTTTGATCTTCTCTGCTTTGTTCCTAGCCGCCCGCTCAGAGTCGAGGTCCTCCTGCAAGTCGGAGATGTGTCCCTCCAGCTCTCTGATCTTCTTTAGAGCATTGTTTTTCTGACCTGTCTCATCTTCTAACCTGAGGAGTAAGAGAGCATCGGGGAGGATATTTGTTAGCACAATCGAATTGCATCCAAGAAGTTAAACATTGAAATGCTACTCTGCCTCAGATGAATTGAGTTACTGGGCTTTGAAGATTCAGGTGATTTGAAGATGAAAGCTGTAAATGGGTTTTTATTTTTGTAACTTCTAGGGACTTTACCTGGCCAAGGCGTTCTGTAACTCCTCCTCCTTCTTCGCGAGCTGGGCTTTAAGGTCAGCTATCTGGGCCTGCAGGTCGGCTATCTGCTCTTGCATGTCATTCGACTCTGCTTCCAACTTACGCTTAGCCTTATCCAGCTCCTGTCGGCCCTTTTCTTCCTTTTTCAAACGGACTATAAGCACAGCAGAGAGATAACAAATAAGCATACTTTAGCTCAGGTTATGACATAATGATTTTGCAGGTGTTAATGCATGACGATCCATAAGAGATGATTACCCTCTAGTTCAGAGATCATGGACTCGTGTTTATTTTTGAGCTTGGTGAGGTTCTTTGACTTCTCCTCTTCCTCTGCCAGGTTGGAACTGAAGTCTGCAATCCTCTCCTCCATCAGCTTCCTCTCCTACAAAACACAGAGTAGGTAATCTAATTGCCGAAATCCACTTTTTCCTTTTGACATTCTCTTAATAAGTGACCAATATAAGTGTCCCCAATAAACGCTGTTTGTCCATACTTACTTTCAGCAGCTTGTTGTTCTGGTCCTCCATCACCAAGATGTCGTCATCCAGCTTTTTGATCTTCCCCTCACAGGTAACCTTCTCAAGCTGCAGCTTTTGACGGGCATCTTCCTCCTCCTCCAAATGTTCTTCCAATTCCTACAAGAAGAATCCGGCAGCATTCACCTTCTGCTGCTATTTCTCACATTATCAGAGCATACTATAGCGTAGCTGAGCATCTATATACCAGCTACAAGAAACAACAAGTTAAGAACAAGGAACAGATGTGTATACCTGCATCTGCTGTTGCATCTTCTTCTTATCCACTAGCAGCACCTGAGCACGTTCTTCCTCTTCATCCAGTCTTGCCTCCATCTCATGGAGGATCTCCTCCAACTCCTGCTTCTTAGACGCCAAGCGAACCCTCATCTCCTCAGCCTCGGCATACAGCTCTGTCTCTGCTTGAAGCTGCTCCTGCAGTGCGTTCCTCTCCTCTAAAACCTGGAGCAGACAGACCAGATAAAATTGGGCTAAGAATCATTGGTAGACCTTTAAAAGGGGCTTGTTCTTATTGGCTTGGTTTAACTCTTGTATTAAATGAAACACTGAAAAGGTTTTTGAGATTTTTACCGATGTGTGTTTCAAGCTGATCTCCTTCAGCTCAATTTCAGACTTTGAAGCTAATTCTTTGGCTCTCATCAGCTCCTCGTCCTTCAGTCCCATCTCCTCCTCCTGGCGGGTCACTTGCAGCAGAGGCTTGACCTGAGGTTCAGGAGGATGGGCATCGTCACATTTTAAAAATAGGGCAAAGGCGATGTAAGAGTTTTTAATTAACAGAAGTACATAAAGAACTCATTCTACCACTACATTAAAAACATTAGAAAAGCCTAAATACAGGGTTGTTCTGTGATTTTGTTGTATTAATCTGCAGAATGATTTGCTGACCTTTGTGAAGAGCCTCCACCACTGCCAGTTCCTTAGTTTGAGGTAGGCAGCACAGTTCCTCTGGATCACTTTCATGGCTGTGAGTTGCTGTTGCCTCTTGGCAAATGCCCTATAAAAATACAGTGACACCAATATATCATGTATGATATAAAGAAATTATTTCCTATTTATAGTGATAAAAACAGTAAAAAAGGACAAAAAGTTATGAAAGCCTCCCTCTACTTTTACAAAATACTAACTAAAAGGCTGCATATTATTAGAAATAAGTGAGGGGAGGCTTGTGTTTTCATACTTTCTGGCCAGGAAGCCTCTAGCCTGGGACTGGAAAGCGATGATGACCACAGTGATCTTCAGATCTCTCTCCTCCTCCAGCTGGGCCAGCACTCCGGTGCGGAAGAAGATCTTACTCTGTCCGATCCTGTACAGGTTGGGGTCCAAGTCCAGATGTTTGATCTACACAGACAGGAGATCAGTGAGAAAAAGGAGGCTCACACAGGGTATGAAAACTTCTAAAATAACTTAAATTACATATTTTGTGAACTCATGCGTTTACCATGAGGCAGCAGGCTTGTTTGCCATCCATGAAACCTTTGGGGATAGCACTAGCAGCCAGGATTTCATAACTGTGAGACAGGAACAAGACACAGAGATGCTTAGTAAGGTTTACACACATCTTTATCTTTAGTGACACTTTATAAGTAAGTGAGTTTCCTTCAGATCCCGCTCACCGCTGGCGAAACTCCTGGAAGACGATTCTGTTGGGAAATCCTTGTCGGCAGATTCTAATCCCCTCCAACACACCGTTACACCTCAGCTGCTCCAGGACCAGGTAGGCATCCAGCTTCCCGGCCTGAGTGGAATAGGATTTAAGTCTTAATACACTGGGTTTTATGAAGAAAGTTTGTTATATAGTAGTTGTTATATAATTAATTTTACTACTTCAGAAACCAAAATATCAGTTTGATTGTTCCATAAGGCTACAGAAGAATGTGCTGGATTTTCATTTAATGTAAAATAGACTGCATGCCTTGCCCAAAAGTTACTAGTGTTAATGAGGCTGCAGTTTTCTTTACCTTCTTCTCGTGGTTGGGGATGATGCATCTGACGAAGTTGGGCTGGGTGTTGTGCAGTGTGGTCATGAGTTTGGCCAGAGACTCCTTGTACAGCTGTCCCACCGTGCGGAACATTCCCTTCTTGGTCTTTGAGGCACTCGGCATGGAGCTGTCTGTCATCTTGGCTATTGTGTCAAGACCCACCACTCTGTCCGCTGGAATAGACAACACACCATAATGTTAATGTGAAAAAACCCCAACTCAAATTTAAAAAGTGTGCTGGATCCAATGTGTTTGGTTCCTATATAAAGCCCCTGTGGATACGGTTTTCATTTTGCAAATGTGTCAAATGAATCTGATGGCAGTGTTTTATTTGTAGGAAAATGAGAGAGTCCAGATTAAAATCAGTGCAGTGTTTGTCTTGCCTCTAGTCTATTGACTCACTGTCGGATCTGTGGCAGGATGGCGGCATGCATTGCTGTCTACCAGTGTGTGACTGACATTTTTAAATTCTACAGATGGAGGCTTTAACTAAAAAAAATTAGATCATTACATTTGAATACCGATTGTAATTATAGCTGTGTGTTTCACAATATATACATTTTGTCTTCAGATTTCTTTTACCATTTCTGTTTTATTGATAATGAAATCTTGCACAAAGACAGGAAAAGGAGGGGAATTTAACAGTAGGTCATGTTTGGCTAAAACCAGCATCACAGCCAGACATCTCACCATCTTTCCAGAGGTCCTGCACGAACTGGCTGGAGGAGTTGTTGAGCAGCGATGTGACGTTGTCATTTAGAGGGTCCATGTTCTTTGTCAACCAGGCTGTGGCGTTATATTCCACCTACAACAAAACAAAACAACATCAATGTTAACTGAGCTTCACTTACACATATTATCATACATGTCAGCAATCATCACAGCAATATTGTTTTCAATAGTTTTACCCAAATTACAACTCAACATGAACGCATGAGGACACCATATCATGCTTTATCATATTATACGCACATCACCTCATACTCACCCTGCCTGCATAATGGAAAAGAGAAAACTCTGTCTTGTCTTTGAGCTGTTTGGGTTTGGCAAATTTCACATGGTTTCCTTGTGTGTTCATGAGTTTCTCCACAAAGGAGATATCTGTGGCTTTGGGAAACCAGCACTCCTCATCCAGTAGAGCCAGGATGCCCGGAGGGTTGTTCTGCAGAGAATGTAGTGATTACTTAATAACATGTAGATTAAGACAGATCATATTAAACCCTATACCTGCACCAGGCAGGAGAACATACTTGGTTTGACCTATCAATGAAGTGGATTTAAATCGGGCTTCTATTGTCTCAAGGCCACTCACCGGCCTCTCAATGAGCTCAATGCAGGGCTGCAGGTCAAGGCCGAAGTCGATGAAGTTCCACTCGATGCCCTCCCTCTGGTACTCCTCCTGCTCCAGGATGAACATGGTGTGGTTGAAGAGCTGCTGCAGCTTCTCATTGGTGTAGTTGATACACAGCTGCTCAAAGGAATTGTCCTGCAACAACCAAAAAACAGAACTCAAGATACATATAATACATGAAAATGTTTATGTGTCTTTTGTGTATGATATGCACGAATAAAAAAACCAAAAAACAATGTACAGCCTTATACAAAAGTAATCCCTCTCAGCTTATTGATGTCTGACGCAACAACATGTCCGAACCTCAAAGATCTCAAAGCCGGCGATGTCGAGGATTCCCAGGAAGGAGGCTCCCTGGCGTTTGGTCTTGTCCAGGGCCTTGTTGACTCGGCCCAGGATCCAGCGGAAGAGCCGCTCAAACACAGCTTTAGCCAGGGCTTCAATAGCAAAGTCAGCCTAACAAATACACATTAACAGAAAGTATATCTGCATGACAGGGGTTGGGATGTGTTCATTGAATGCAGTATTTCTATTATTGTCGTTAGAGTTTTACACAGTGCACTCCCTGTAGTACCTGCTCTTTGGTCTGTGCCTTCTGCACCACTTCTCTGCCCACTTTGATCCGAGGGGTGAGGATGGCACGGGTAAAGTCCGTCACATTGATGCCCTGCAGGTGACACACCTTCTGGGCCGCTAAAGAGAGAAGAAATATGGAGGTTCACTTAACACAAGAATGCTCTTTCTTTTTTTTGTACATGTACGTAGTTGTAAGCAGTTGTTGTGTCTTACCGGTGTTGTCTGGCATAGTGGCCTGCTCCTGGTTCCTCTCTTTCTTGAACTCAATATTTCCCAGCTGCATGACTGTGGAGCACACCTTCATGATATCTGAAATCCAAGGACATGAGAGTTAGCATCAAACAGAAACAGCAGTGGCACCTCCAAGCAGCCCATCCTACTCTCGCCAAGTAGAGTCAAGATTTCTGATACCGATTCTCTCCTCGTCGGTGAAGCCCATGATCTTCATGGCCTCCATGGTCTCTTCATACATCTCATCGTCCTGCTGGCCGGTGATCTGAACGTGGGCCGCACTCAGGAAGCGGTAATTACTGAAGGACTCCAGGAGAAGCTCCTCTGAAGAATATAGCACACAACGTCAAACATTTCATGAATGACTGATTCATTTTCTGTGACAATGTACAACACATGTTAGGTTAACCTGCAGAAACTGTCCAGCAGGATCTACTGATTTTTCTTCAACTCACCACGCAGTTTGTTCTGGGCACCAGCAATCATGTAGTAGAAGATGTGGAAAGCTCTTTCTGTCTTTGCTTGTCTGATACAGCGAGACTTCTCCAGCAGGTCTGAGAGTTTCAGCTGTTAGAGAATACATACGCACACTGAGGAGGGTTTAATGGACCGAATCAACCTCTGATCAGGTCCCAGGTGAAGATGAAGAGTTCAATGCTATTTCATGTCTGATCAGCCTCCCTCTCTGTGACTAAAAATAATAATCTATGTTTAAAAAATGTGAATTAATTGTATTATGATGCATATAAAACACATTCTATAAGTCAAGCAGAAATTCAATAGGCTAAGAAAGGTGAAAAAAATGTTTAGATCACTTCGATTAGAAGTGATACTTAATTGTTACTAAATATGATACATCCTTCTTAAGGCCTTTCCCTAACAAAAAGTACGAAAGCTGTTTTTCACAGAGCAGAAAACCCCCACAGAAAGGATACAAGTCTCAACGTTGGCTCCAACGATGTAGCCTGTCACATCAAAGTTGATACGGATGAATTTACCCTGTGAGACAGAAGATGTTACAGGATGAAATCACAGGATGATCTCATCAGACACAAAACTACTTCTCCTTCTGAAATTAGCAAACTCACAAATCGAGAGGAGTTGTCATTTTTGATGGTCTTGGCATTTCCAAAGGCCTCCAGGATGGGATTGGCCTGCAGCAGCTGCTTCTCCAGCTCCCCCTAGTGACAACAGTGGTATACAGAAACATCACTATGACATACTGAGGGGTTAGTTGGAGGCAGAGTGCAGCACTTTAGGTGGTGATCAGGGGGGATGAAGTGGTTCAGGGTGAATATGGGCTAGGGAAGGTTTAATCAATAACATTCTTGAGAAGTAAAAACCTACAAGTTGCTGTAATATGACAGTTTAACTCCTTCCTAATCTCCTTTGACTTTCTTAAGGATATTACGTAACACAGACACGTGACCTTAAGACCTCTCCATCAGTTTTGAAAGACAAAGTGTTAAAATTAGGAGAAGCGGCTGTTGCTGAAGTGGAAACAGAGAGAGAGAGATGGAAGAGTGAGCTTACTTTGGGAGAAACGAGGCATCAGAATAATTTTAACATTTCAAAACCTTTGATGAATCTCGCTAAAGTATTTGCATTAAATGTGTCGGAAAATCAAAATGATTCTGGAGATGTCATTCCAGCGTGACTGCAGAGTCTGCGGACTGGTAGGTGGAGCTGGGTGATGGTCAGTAAATGAGGCAGACACTCCTTCACTTGCATCGAGCTAATCCATCTGATCAAAGGGGTCTGTGTCCGCCTAGCATCAAGGTCAGGTGCTGGAGATCTCTACCTTGAATACTCCCTTAAAAACACTCGCTTCTGCTACACTGAAAACGAGCTTAAGCCACGAAGAAGAGAGGGGCATGAGTGTTGTGTTAATATTGTAGTAAAAATTGGCAGCAGGGAGACGAGAACAATGATGAAGATTAATGATGGACATGTAATGTCACCGAGCTTAATTATGAGTTCTTACATGGGATAGTACTTTTTAAAAAACAAGGCAGTAATTTCTCTTAAATGTCTATAAGAGTCATTAAAAGTCAATCATATTTTATGTTTAAGGAAAAACTGGAAGGATACAGACCAGCTGAAGAGGTGCAGTTCAGAGTTGGCAGAGCATAGAGGAGGGTCTTGTTCATTAAAGTCACTGGGAGAAAGAAAGGAGAGAAAAGAGAAATAGAGTGCAGCAAAATGGCAAGAAAGCAAAAGAGAGCTGATGGGAAGATAGTTCTTAAGACATTGTGTAAATAAAACGCTCAAGCAGATAACTAATGAGCAGTTGGCTGAGTCAAAATAGTGCCTGAGGAGGGGAGAAAGTGAGGGCAGAGAAAAGAGATGGACCCAATGCTGTTTCTTTTCAGGCGAGGTCCGGGGAGGCCTCAAAGTTTTACAGCAATCTGTACAGCGTTTCCTCCGTGACAGACACCCCGAGAGTGACTGGAGTCACTATTGGAAGCATCACTTTGACCCACAAATGATACCAAATGATACCTTTACCAACGCCAGAGCAACACCACAAACCATCAACGTCTCGTCAGACGACTGCGAAACCATTTTACTCATCCTGACTTGAGGTGCTGTTAAAGAACAGCCAACGCCGCACCGTAAGGGCGAATGACAGGTGAGAGGACGAGGAGGAGGGGAGGGAGCGGAGAGGGTGGGTGGGGAAGTCGGTGTTTAATAGATCAGAACAGGACATGGGCATGCTCACACTGTGCTCGTTGATCTATGAGAGACCCTGTCACTGCCGGGGAGGCTCCAGTCTCGTCCCCGCTGGCAGTGAAAGGGTGTTCATAAGGAAATGGATGACACAAAAAACTCAATATGATAAACCAGTTCAGGAGTTTGAAACGCTACACGTCCTCCATTGAACATTTGGCAGGTTTGAGAAGTGGATGAGAGTCAGTACTTTGATGATGGTCATGCAGTCTAAATCAGCTGTTGTTGGGTAACAGACACACCGGATGTTAGGGTAAACACCTTCTAACTCAAGAGCAGTATGATTTGGGATCTCGACCCTTCGTGTAGGCAAACAGAAACAATATATTTGGGTAACTCTGTGACACTTTCTTCATGCACTTTTCTAACCCTAAGGAAGGGACACACACAAACACTACACACAAAAACACACTCCAGGCATTCCCCTTTACTCACGTAGGCAAACTGTGTTCCTGATTGTTGCTATTTGGAGGAAATGGCGATATAAAAGGATTAAGGCTGGCAGTTTCCTGCACATGTTGAAGAGTGAGGGAACTGGCTGACACATCCAAACATTTATACAACTTGATCTCTTCACACAGATACTTACAGCACTGCTGTCCTTCTTGCCTTTATGTGAGGAGGCCACAACAGCCAGATACTGGATGACCTTCTTGGTGTTCTCCGTCTTGCCAGCACCAGATTCTCCACTAGAGAAGAAAAAAGTGAGAGGGGGATTAAAAGATACAGAGAGGGCAAGAAGATAAGCAGCACTGACAGGTACTCTGTTCACAGTTCAATAACCCAGTTTAATTGAATGGAAATGTCTGTCCAATGTCTGACTCAACGCATAATGTTATTGTTCAGTCTGCCTACTACACACTGATGCCCAGATCCTTTTACCAACTATCATGTTCATAATCCATACCTTTTTAATAAGGTTATTTCATTTATTTATATCTATAAATGAACCGTATCCTCCTATTTTAGAGCTTTGAAGGAATAGTTTGAAAACAAGGCAGAAAACTGAAAGCATTTTTTTCTTGAAAGAAGATTTCTTTCTTGGCAATTCTGCCTTTATTTAATGGCATAGACAGACATATAACTATGCAAGAAAGTGAAGATGTTTATTGCACAAAATGTCGATATATTCCTTGAAATAATGGCCTGACAGTTAATGGAAACAAATTCGGTGTGTATATAGCTGGAAAATAACTTATAAGTTATTTTACAGATACTCTCAAACTTGTCAGACACCTAACAGTTTTTAAGAGACATTTTATTCAAACAGAAGCAAGAGCACGTTCTTTCCAGAAAATGACCCTGGATACTTAGAAAGACAAAGTTGAATGATACCAGAGCCATCAGCCAGCAGTCCAACACACAGAAACATCCCTCCATAAAAGGCATGGGATGCTCCATGTGTTGGGGCTTGGCAGCCCTGAGAGGAAACTAATTGCTCTGTCCTGTTCACATTTGTAAGGACATACGACATCCAGGCTCCTACTGTGGGGAGCTGATGGGAGTTTTTCCTCCAGATGGTCTTTCAAACTGTCTCTTCCTGCACGTCCTGCTTACGATCAGTCCAGCTTTCACTGACGATCATAAGATTATTTGAAAGATTTGAAGGAATTATATTCCATCCAAAGTACCATATTGCTACTATTCAGATGTGTAACTATGTTTTATCATTATTTTGGAAAGTTCTAGCTTCTTCTTCTTCTCTTCTCTCTCGAAGAAATTAAAGAGTGAGTTGAGTGTGCACCCTTTTATAGGATCTGTTGAGAACAACAGTAGCAGACAACATAAACAGTGTCCTCAGTCATCTGAGGACAGGAAATCCCTGCAGTGCAGCTAAATTAAGGGGAGCCCTCCATTGATACATGTGATGCATTCAAGCCCCCAGCAGGGTCAGAAAAAAAGCTGTGCATCTCTACTCTGCCTGCAACTTTACAGCCACTATGTCTATTCCGTCAGTCCTGTCTTTCACACACACGCAATGGATATGAGACCAAGGAAACTGGTGACCCCGCTCAGATGAAATGTCAACATCTCAAGAATGGATTTAGCAGCAGGCTCCCAACTATTTCCCATGACAAATTATTGCTACTATGTGGAGGAATTTGAGGAATACAATCATTGCTAGAATTACTAGAAAATGCACAAATGCCTGTAAAAGCAAACGAAGTGTCACTTCAATTGCTGCAAAGAATGGGACTACAAACTGCATTTATTCACATAACCTTGTGTTGTACAATAACAATAAAAACAGGAAATATCAAAATTGAAAGTTCCACAAGTCTCCCATGGCAACATATTAACAAACACTTATCAATTTCCTGCTCTAAAGAGGTCATGTCTAGATGAAGGATTGCTGTAAAAACAATACCAAGGAAGAACATACGGTACAATGAGACACACGTGTAAACACACATGCAGGAGGAGCATGTCATACATGACTTTCCACCAAACGCACCAGAAACATTTCTCCCATATATGGCTCTAGAGCCCTGCTGAGAATGAGAACAGCTGGAGCTCAGACTTAAATATGTAAGTGACTGTGTGGATCTGACTAATGTTCAACAGAGAAGGCAGAGTTTGTATTTCAGCTCTGTTATACCATATGACTTCCAGTTTATCCCTTTAAACATCTTTGTGTTCACCAGAACTGTAAACAAATACCTCCCTGCACACAGACAGGGATAAAGAGAGCATGATAGATGAGGAAATGGTCTGATGAGATCAAAGAATTAGCAGCATCCTGGCATCTGTAAATTTGGAGGAGAGAGAGCCTTGAGGGGGAAAAAGCCCCGCCCCTTTCCTGTCATCCCCTTCACTGGGACAACTGGATGCTGAGCAGCAAAGGTGCTACTGTTCACTCAACACTAATATGGGAGATACTGTGATCTGGATGTTTACCCGCTCAGCTCCTTGATACTAATCCGTCAATTTAAATGTCTGTAGTGGACTCATGAATACATTACACTGTAAATTGCACCATCTCAACTTAATTTAATTTGGTGTATAAAAGCTTTCCCTCTCCACAGTTATGCTTCTGATGACATAAGCATGGAGTGCAATTAAGGAGAAGTGAAAAGAGATAAACATTGATCACATGCATGTTGATTGTACAGTATGTAAAAGTGGAAAGTTAGTTTCTAGAGAGCAACCCAAGTGGAAATAGTTCCTAGAAAAAGTAGTGGTGAATACACAAACTTTGAGTCATGCAACATGACCTGGACAAACATAAAATTTATAAAAAAGCCTTTTAGCCACTAAAACAAATCAAGTAGTAAATGAACGTTGTTTTCTTTGAATTAAAGCAAAGTTCAGGCCAGTCCAAAGATAAAGCTATTAATGCTGCAGAAATTGAGGTCCTTTATCCCTGGATGTCTGATGGATGTCAAGGTTCTCAATAATTGGTTTGAAAAAAATAAAATAAACAAACAAAATGGAGCTAATCTGGTTCTCCAATCAGCAGGCAGGGCTCACTTCCTGACCGAGGGTCTGAGAAGAGAGCGAGGCCACAGCCCTCTGGGACGCGTTAACCCTCATCAAGTTTGGCTCTATTTGAATACAACACAATTCACTGCATTCAACTACATAATTCTGAATTTTCAAACAAATATCACAGTTATATTATGAATGAATTCTTGCTGATTGAGTCTGGCTGCTCAGAGACCAGAGAGGTATCTAATTTGTTTAACTCTGTATTTACACAAGCATTATGTAATTGTTCTTCCACACAAACACACAGATAAACACGCAGCCGTTCTTCTACCATTAATGTGACGTCCAGGAAAAAGCAGAAGTAGCGACGACAAAGCTGAGTTTGGAGGTGACAGATTTTTTACTTACGTGCAGAGAATGGACTGATCCTCACGATCTGTAGACACAAAGACAGATTATAGTGTTAGACATGTTTTATGACAACTCATTCACAAATATACAGTGAGTGGGTGTCCAGATCACTTGTAAAGGCATAAAAATCATGTGGTAAACCAAAAGAACCTGCAATGACCAATTCAAATATGTCATTTTATTTTATGTATTACAAGCATGTGGATATTTTCTTCTTCCCCTATGTTTGGCCACTTGTGAAACCACGAGCCTTTCTCCAGAAATAGAAATCAATCTAGTTAAACTTAAGACACCAGCTGGGAATCGGTTAAAGGCTTAGAAGAGGCTCAGTTATTTCCAAAGGCTCCCCTATGCCTAAATAAACATGTAACTCCCACAAATACTTAGATTTTTAACCGTGAAAATCAAGTCTGAATGTAATGAGCAATGAGTCATTATACCGTCTCCAAAAAGACTCCTGGGAGAATACAGTGAGTCCATGTAAGGCTATTTTGTAACTGTATCCTTCATTACAAAGTGCTCCTGGGGGAGTACAGGGAGTACCGCTGGGGAAAAGATAACTTTGCTCTCAGTTTTCAACATGAATCCGCTTCGTAAGTGACACCTGAAAGCTTTACTGCAAACAACTCATCATCCTCATACAGTGAAGAGCATCATTAATACGCAGGGTCATAATTTTTTGTGATTTATGATATTGTGTTACAGTGTGCAGCGGGCCCTGAACTGTAAACTAGCACGGAGTTGACTTTGGCTGCTGTTCCACTGGATCCATTCCTGACATACACACTCAACATGCAGCATGTTCTCTCTCTGAACTTCCTAATTAAGGCAGAGGGGAAAGAGAGAGAGAAAAAAAGAAAACCAGAGAGAGAGAGAGAGAGAGAGAGGTGGCCAGAGTCGTGAGCTTTTGCAAATCATCCAAAAACAACACTCAGTCTTGCGTCAGAGAGACTCAGTGAGAAGAGACACTGCAAATATTAGGAATATTTTTGTGACACTGATTGGTCAGATTAAGTAAAACCCAAAATGTGATTACAGCGGCGTGTCGTTGTCTCTGCACCTGTCTGGTAAACACAAATACAATGGGAGCACAGAAGAGAAGCACACCAGTCACCTGCTGCAGTGAAACATTTAAGGGGACAGCAAACTCCCTGCAGGAAATTCAAAACATTTTCTCCTGGACATCAAAGACTGAGGCACGATTTGGGAAGAATGGGATCTCTGCCAAGATTGCAGGAAGAATGTCTCGAAGCTTAGGCGAGTTATCTGGATCTGCTGTTGTTATGCACCGCTTCCACTCCAACATGTGAACTGTTCAAACTATAGCTCTCAGTGTAGACATCCTGCTTCATTAGTCACTACTTCATGGGAAATCCCACTAATACATCAACAATAACAACTCTCTGCCAGCCACAGTGTGACACAATAAAGGCTCAAAAGGGTTCATAGATGTGTGGATTTAGTCTTAACCTTTTGGTATTTGAGGACTCTTTTGTGCAAAGGCCTATTTAAAGTATTTATACTGAGACCGTCCTGAAGCTTTATGGTTCTTTCTTGGATGTACATTCTTCATAATGTACCATAGTACATGGTACATGTTGAAGTACACATTATGTTCATCAACCGAACGTTGAATAAGACATTTTTAGCTGACTCAAATGATTAGAATTAACTTTGATGAAGTAAAAACACACTGTGAAAGGGATAAAGTTGTCAGATGAAAACACAGAAAACTCCCAGACTAGACAACGCTGTGGTAAAGACCTGTCAATCACAAGGTAGCCACGCCCTACATCATACCCTGCTTTATGGTCTATTTTACTCTATAAGGGACCATAATGGACTTAAGGAACTTCGTGCTGTATCGAAGAAGACTTGAAACTAGAGATTGAGACCATAAACTCATGTTTACAATGTTTACTGAGGTAATAAATCACCTGAGAAGTAGGGTCCTTTTCTAATAGACTTCCATACACTACATTCTTGATATAAATGATGATAATATGAGACCAGCAAACCAATCTAGCAGTTAATTCCTAAATAGTGACGTTAACTAAGCACATCTGTGTCCTCAGACGGACTCTTATGACTGCCTATGTCTGGATAAAAAACAAAAAAAATAAAATCAAAACAGTTACCCAGGCTTTGAAACAATTTTTCTAAATCTCTGATGCATTCATAGTCACATCTTAAAAGCCATGTTTAAAGATTTTTGGGGTTTATAGTATTTCATAGTCTGCCATAATCATTTTTTTCAAATTCATTGACTCACAGTGCTGTCTTCACTGTCTTTGTACTTTGACATAAAAAGCAGTTTAAAGGCATGTTTCAAATTCTAAAACTGAACGGGTGGTCCTCAATCTTAAACTTCAATTGTCATTTCATATATCATGAGCCTAAGCCAACGTCTAATTTGTTTAGTCTGAAATAAATGCAGCAAATAAAAAACACTCTCTTTTTCATGTGAACATAGTGTTGTGGGTGGTGACACATTTGATTCTTTAAATGGTCTCCAAGTTGCAGCTGTATGGGATTTTCTAGAGGGATGAGCTGAAGAAGTGTTATCCAAACACCCACACAAACACCATCAATCCTCCCCCTCCTTGTTTACTTACTACACTGTGTTTACACACAATAGCTACATACAAATATTTCCTGTGTACTGTCCTGGGACAATTTAAAATCCTCCAATGTACACATATTGGTGTCACATTTTCAAAGGCCCAAAGCAGATTTATGATACTAATATTGACAATGCAGAATTCAGCGAATTGAACATTGAATCTGTTGTAACGGTATTTTTATCCACAGATAAGAGCTGGATATTGTTCCAGCTGTATTCCTTCTCAATTATTTTCACTTGATCAGTAATTTCTAGGAGCCTCCAGACTCACATGTAATTTTAGCACGAGTGAAACTTAAAGAGACGACCTTAGAGATGGAATTTGAAGCTCAGAAGTTAGTTTTCATACAATATCCAGATGCACTTTCTTAGCTTGTGTGTGTTGATGCTAAAATGTTTATCACAAGGGCAGCAGGTAGCAACAATATATTCCAATGTTTTGGATCAATGACCGTGATTGGAGTGCATACTTATGTATTTTCCTCAAACCGGGACTTTTCACGTGAAGGAAAATTGCAAATGGAAACTGAGCTGTCGATATCATGAAGTATATTGATACTGTATATTGAAAAAGCATGTTTATGCTTGTCTTGGGTCAAATCCTCTATTTCATCCTGATTGAGTGACTTAAATGTCTGAGCATTCATATCAGTTTCTCTCTTTGCAGCCAGAGAGATTGAATGGTGCGTTTGTGGAAGATTTTGGATAATCCCGCCTGCTTTGGAGCTCTCTAAACAATTACCTCCTAACTCTACTGTAAGTGCTGTCCAAACATCCTGTTTCATTGGGAAACTCATCAAACCAAAGCAGAAAAATAAGATCTCAAACCCATTTAATGGGAACTTTAAACTCTCATTCCACTCACAAAAAAGAAAAAAATGTCTTCAGTATTCACACTATCCAAAATAAATACAGTAATAAGATATGAATGAGGAAGGGGAGGCTGCTGAAACAGGAAATGCTTTACAGCCCTCCACCCATCTCCCAATCCAGATGTCAACCCCTCTGAGAAAACATCCTCACGTCAACATGAAGTCTAGTGGGCACGACCCCCTGGAAGCACAAGAAACAGCTTCTTTGGGAAACCAGCTGCTCTACAGTTGTACCGCAGCAGGTTTATCCAAGGTGCCATTTACTGTAAGCACGACTCTGCCAAGGCCACTATCGTCACCTCTACAAGACACTGACTCTCAAATAGGCCATAAAATACTATTTTTTTCCACAACTCTCTTTGAATTGAACTTGCAGGGGGAATAACAAAGTTCATTTTGGACTATGCATAATAATAAACACCACTCTGCATATGAAACTATCAGCCTTACAGCCTTGGCCTGTTTGTGGTTTTTATCAACCACTTTGTCACCATGACAGAGCTAAATGCTGACAGCTGTCATCACTCAGACAGAAGTGAGACTTTTCACAGCTGATACCACAGCTCACCCAAACCAAGCTTTTCAAAGATACAAGCAAACACTTCAATCTGACAGAAATCACCTGGAAACATATGAGGCCAGCAGCTTGCAAATGAAAACAGTTTGCTTGGTTATGTGTGGAAGTTATTGGATGCTGATATCACAGGATAAGCTGGGCAGAGAATGACTCTGGACAAAGCCCACAGGAAGAGCGCCGGGCTGTGAAGCAAACGGGGGAATTACAATTTCCGGGTCTGTCACATGATGCCATGGGGCCCAAAAATACTTTTTCCCATAGAGTTATGTTGAGTAGAGACATCTGTAACTCAGTGGATACATTTTTTTTTTTGAGGTGAATCAACTTCCCATTATGAAAGCTTAAATAGCCCTTATTTAAATCATTAGGTCCTATAAGTTGTAAAACGTTATTTTCACTCCTCTGTTCATGTGGATGAGGCCGAGAAGGAGGCTGGGCCGAGGGCTGGGAGGAGGGGTTAAAGGTAACGCCAGCACTCTTGCTCTCTGGACCCTATAATGCGGAAGAACGCCAGAAGATTCGGGTAATTTTTTACTCAGAAGTCAGGCTTTTTTTGTTTCATGCGTATCTGAGCAGCTTTCATAGGAATGAACGAGGCAGTGCCTCGTTGTATCCGAGGCACTGCCTCGTTGTAACGCTGTATCCAGCTCTCTTAATACATCCATACTCTGGACGGCTTACAAGTCAATCACAAAGATAACAAACCTGGAACCAAAAACCCTGAAAGATATGTTTCTAGTTTATGTGGTATGAGTGTCTATGAAATGTGGTAGAAACCTCACATCACAAACACTTGGACAACAGGAAAATTGTACAAATTAAATTATATTGCTGCTCCATCAGAGGGAAATGAGTGAGGTAGCTATCACAAAGAGATGGAGGCGGTGGAAACATCCTACCTTGCATCATGTTCCTGTAGGCATTGTCAGCGATGGAGTAGATATGAGGGGGGACTTCATGTCGTTTCTTCCCTTTGTACATCTCAATGATCTTCTCTGAGTAAATGGGCAGCATTTTATAGGGGTTCACCACCACACAGAACAGGCCGGAGTACGTCTGAGAGAAAAGACCACGAGGTAGATGAGCGTGTTTGAGCCCTGTACATGTTTGTGTTCTTCTATTTCTATAATTGTGAGGACTAAAACAAGTCAGCAACAGAAGACAATGATAAACATTGAATTACTGTACAAATCCACAAAAAATGTCTGTGCCACAAAGCTTATTTAGGGTCAACATTAGCATAAACATTTATCTTTATATTTGAACTAAAATAAGAAGATGAGGTTGAAATTAGGAAAAGGGGATTAATAAAGTCAACAGAAAATGCTCATAAATATATAGATACAAACATATCTGTGTAGTTGCACATTGTTAGGGTGTGAGTGATTGATTGTGGGGGCATTTACATGTTTTCACTGTATACTTACATAAATAAGGCCAGAGAAGTACCTCTCGCGGATGTTGTGCAACACGGAGGCCTCGTTCAGGCAGGTGAGCTCGGCCATGTCCTCCACCTTGCTGAATTTGGGCGGGTTCATTTTCTGGATGTCATCCTTGTTGACTGTCACCTTCTTGGCGTTGTCAGCCAGCTCCACCAGCACCTCGTCGCCGTGCTCCTCCTTGATACTGGCCGCCTCGAAGCCATGCCTCTCCGATGGGATCCACACCAGCTTCTTGGCTGACCAGTCGGCCTGAGCCATGGGGCTGTTCAGGAAGTCTTTGTCAACAAAGAGGAACTTCTCGTCCTCGGTTGGGGCCTTCTTAGACATTTTTGGGTCGTGGTGGAGGGCCAACTGTTGGAGAAAAAAAAAGAAATGGACATTAGAAAAGAAGAAACAATAAAGGAAGGGAGGTGGGAAGTAAGTTAGGAAGAAACAGAGGCAATGGGTAACAAAGCAGGGCAGGAAGGAAGGAGTTAAAAAAAGGTGAGAGGGCATAAAAATGAGGCTTACATTTTGCAGCGTTTACAGTATTGTTACTGCAGTGACACATCAGTTATACTAACAGTACTTTAGAAAAAACATTTCACAACTTCATGATACAGATCATAGATGAATACAACCCTGCTGCTTACTAAACACTGCAGTAAGTGATGAGTCTCTTGGTAAAGGAGACATGATATTATAGTTTATCCTCCTGTTTGTGATTGTAACTCAAAGAGTTAACATGTTTCATCCATCGGGGAGTTCCAGAGATCAGCCATTCTCACAGACCTCCACCCCCTCACGACCCTACACTTTCACATACGCCACTAGGGAGACGCACAAACAATGGCCCCTCCCTAAGATTAGATAGAAAGACTGGACAATTGATTTTAATTAACTCAGTAACAAAACCTTCTCCAGTGAAACAACAGACTTATATCCCCAAAGCTTTAATGCTCACTGGCATTTACTGATAGTCAATCATGAAGTCAGTGCTTAATTGACAACATCCATGTTTGCATGTCTCTCCATCTCTCTCTCCCCCTCCATCTCTCTCTCCCTGTCTCTCTGCTAAGAGGCTTCAGTCTCGTGCTGTGATGACCATATATGGGCCCCTTCTCTGGAGCAGGACTCTTTTTCTGCGGACCTAAACAGCGAGGCAAGTGAACTCCCAAACAAAGCCCATATAGGGAATAGTATGTCTCTTGCTGGCCTCGTCGTTTACTTCAAAATGATAACAGCGAGGCAGAGCACATGAGGGGGGGCGGGGCTTTAACAATCATGCTTCATATGGGCCCCAAGGCGACACTCATTTTTAAATTTGCAACAGGCAGTGGCTAAATTATGAACAAGTGTCTGGGAGAAGTACCTGCAGTGGGAAGTACTGGAAAATGCAAAGGTCTGGGAATTGCACAAACCAAACTTTGTTTAAGTTAAAAAGACAGCATGGTAGCAAATATTTTAAATATATCATCATATTCTGCACCATATGTCTAAATGTGCAACCAAACAAAATTGGTTCAGTGAGAGTAATACTATATTTAAACAGATTGAATGAGATTGAATTGGATTGGCATCTGAACTACTGACTATAAAGCTCAATGGTTCCTGGATTACAGACACTGAGTCACTCATGTCCACAGGCTGTTACTTCACCCTCTCCATCCCTAAGTGACTGGCATACACTTTAATTGAGTGGGAACTATGTAAAGAAAAGCCACTGAGCCTCCCAAGAAAGCCAATAAACGTACCCAAGGTACCAGCCAAACCAAACCACCCAGAAACTACTAAAATATATTAACTACAGAAATATTAACTGGAGACACAGACAGACACTTCCTATTTGTCAAAAACTGCAGTGCCTGCGGATGAGTCCAGTGAGCCGAGCATGGTTCTGAGGAAACGACCAGCTGATGCTTTGATGATTAGCTCTTTTTTCCTCCTTAACCCCTTTAACTCCTCACCACTGTGGCTTAACGCATTTGTAAAGTCTCCCCTCTCTCTCTCTCTCTCTCTCTCTCTCTCTCTCTCTCTCTCTCTCTCTCTCTCTCTCTCTCTCTCTCTCTCTCTGTTGTGTCAACACAGCTTTGTAGTCAGCCAGTGTATCTTGCAGACAGCTGTCTGAAGTGGAGTTGACAAGATAACAGGTTGATACAGACTGACTGAAATGTAAAAGACAAAGCTCTGTTTGCACCATTTGCCATGAGACCAAACTACCAATACTCCATTATAACTACTGTGTTGACAGACTTACACTAAATTACTGAAAATGTCAATTTTAACTTAAATTATTTGGCACAAAGGCCACTGATCTGCTTAGTTCAGTGAAAGCTGTCATCTCAAAGCAGTATCACATTTCTGTTAAGATAATCAAATCCCTCATTAGATGTTGGCTGTGATTCTCGAACACAGAGAAGAAGAACATAATACAATACATACTATGAAGTGTCCAATAACAATTACTTTATTTTAGAATCTCTATTTAAAATGATAATAAACAAGAGGAAATGTCACCCAGGAGCCTTAGTGAACTATTTCTATTTGTGTGTGAAAGAGGTTGACCTGCAGGTCCTGTGAAGGACTTTACTCATTTCCTCTGTTGGCTGTTCCACAAACATTCTCCCTGTTATCACCCTCTTAATAATGCATTCATGACAATAATAATTACAGTAGAAATAATTTGATAATACAGACTTAAATAGACAAATGACGACACTTGGTTTGTCCCATTAGAGAAAAGGTCCTCATATACCAGGGACTGCAGAACTGTCCATTCACATACAAATATCGCAGCCAAATAAACTCTCAACACATAACTTCCTTCTTTTTCAGAGATGACTTGATGTTAAAAATAATAAGTTGTAGCTAACAGCACAAACATTCCTTGTCTTGGCATTTTGTCAGACTGTGGGCATCTGAGTCTGAACCAGTTTATCATGTTCTGGAGAGCAATCCTGGAAGACTGCTTTCTAAGTAGTGAAGGTCCTCGGCAGTGTAATGAAGTTAAAAGAGAGTGAGGTAGGGAGATGAATCTGGACATTGCTATTATTAATTTACACAATTATGGTGAGAAATAACAATAAAATGAAACTAGGTTTTCAAAAAGTGTTAGATACACTCAGTCCAAACCATCCCTGATAGGTTTCATTGGTGACGTGTCAAAACTGACAGTTCTCACTACAGTGTCTGCATCTTCAGCCACAACAGTTTCAGTAGTTCGGTAGAGAGGCAACTTTATACAACCATATTTGGGAAACAGGAAACTCCATGGTTAGAGTCGTGCCCTTTCTTTACTGAGATACTCAGACATAACTTCCCCTTACTTCCTTACTATAAACTGCAACGTGGTGCAGTGAACGCAACATGATATTTACAGCATTTAAAACCAGTTCACAGTCTTATACTCTCGATTAAATACACAAATGCAGTCCTGTATGAATTAAAAGTGTTACTAAAGTAAATGCATGATTTACTGGTGAGCTGAGCACCGGTTTGAGACCCAAATGGTCTCATTTTATTCAATTTGTAACTTCAAAGAAGTTATGCAAATTGCAAATAAAGATAAGCTGTCAAAAATGAAAGCTTGGCTAAAGCTAATGCTTTTTCTAAAATATGTTTTATACCAGTATGTCAAATTCCTATTCAATTATGTTTTGCATCATGTTCAATATTTAAATCTATCATTTTACAACACAAGAAGATATTATTTCCTCTTCCTCAAAGGCAGCAAGGTGTTCAAGGGGTGCTGTTTGACAAGTGCACTGCAGCATCACCGCAGGTAAAACGAGGCTCTGCAGAAACTATACTCACATAACGAGGAGAAAGGTGTGTTCAGGGGAGCTTTGGCTTTGGAAAGTTTGCGTCTGGAGCAGCAGGCGTTGACGAGGTACTCCAAAAACCAACAGTCCAAATGACCCCCGTCAAATTCAGAGACTTATCATTTAAACTGCGCACTGTTGAGCGAGGGTGGAGCTGCAAGAGATGAACCTCCTCCTCCTCCAGCATCGTCCACAGCATCCACAAGCAGGGCAGGAGGAGGCAGAGGACATGCGCACTGAGGACACCGACAGGAAGGATGTGAACGAAGAGGTGCTGAGAGTCCTCCTGATGAAAGGTTGATCAAAATAAAAACTGTCAGCATAATCCTCACTGCTCTTAATGAACTGGCACTTGAATAAGGACATTATGTTTGTCTCTGTATTTATATATAAGGGATTTGCTCTTAATTAAACATCTTATATTTCTAACCCAACTACAGCGACTACTTTCCTGATTAATATTAGATTTGCAAAGTGTGTTGTAAATGACAGAATATTATGATTAAATTACCATAAACTGCTGCTTACATGAAATTGCATCAGTAATAATAATTACTTACTAAAACATATGCTAATATATCACAGCTAGGTTCAATGTGCTCCTTAATTGGTACTTTTTGTACTACATTAAGCTGGAAATAACTTTGTACTTTAGCTCTGGTAACATTTTGAATCTATACCTGTAATAGTAACATTGTGGGAGAAGCGCAGGTGTTACTAATGACATTAACGATGGCTCAGTTCTATTCAAGTGTCCCATGAACGTGTGACAGAGAGCCGGCATGCACAGTGAAATGTAGACATCGTTACTGTTATTTATTACACCTGTGCTTCTGTGACATGTCAAAGGGTCTACTGAGAAAAATGTCTAATGAGTATTTTTTGCCACATAGATGAGTTTGTTCAGTTTTCCCTGTTGAGTTGATAGTGTGGTAAACACCTTTAAATCATCAATATTGTGTTTTAGCTAGTCTTTTTTTTGCTGTGCTTAGGATCGTAAAGTATACAACATCTCAGATAAAACAATTGGTAAAAAAAAACTAAAAAACTAAATCACAACATCACAACTATGTGGTGGAAACAAAACAAATAAAACCGAGACGCTGCAAACTCCCTGTAGGGTTTATAGATTATGTAATCTGTTCCCACTCCTCATAAGGCAAGGTGTCCCCAGCACAGGAATCCCCCTTCTCTGAAACCGCTCCAGAGAGGTCCCCCTCTGTCAAATTACTCAGAATTTTCCAAATGAATGTGTGTGTACATCCCACGCATGTTTTCTATCGTTACGCACGTCGCAATCCACTATCACAAACTGCTCAACCCTCACCCTTCCCTCTCCCGTTACATCCCTCCTGTTTCCAGCATCTCTCCAATGGAACTTCCTATATAAGGACACCCATCTATTTGCTCCAATAAATCAAGCTGCTGGTTGTTAGCCGAGGGCCTGTTTTATGCCAGACGCACAGTGCTGCGCTCAGTGTGTGTATGTGTGTGTGTGTGTGTGTGTGTGTGTGTGTGTGTGTGTGTGTGTGTGTGTGTGTGCGTGTGCGTGTGTGTGAGAAACCTAGTGACAGACCAAAGAAGAAACATGGAGGACCTCCGGCTCCCTCTGGCCAACATCAAGGAGGCGTGGCGTTAACAGAGGAGAAGCAAGGGTTGAAAAACTCAGGGAGAGACAGGGAGAGAGACAAGGCAGAGGGAGGGATGAAGAACGAGACAAGTAGGAGGAGGAGGAGAGAGGCAGACGAAGCAGCAGATACACTGAACAGAGAGGTTGCAGTGTGTGCCATATAAGGACAGTGGGGTCTGTGTGGAATCTCGTCAGCTTTCTCTGTTACTTTCAAAGACTAGCACAGGCAAGCACCCCGAGCCCCAGTGCCTAAATATGGTCCAGCAGCAACAGCATTGTTCAAACAAACAAAGCTGTTTCTTTACCTGTGACACACAAATGGTTTACGGTTTATCAATATCGTACATTCAGGCAACATTCTTTCCGTCTAGTATGAAACTCTCTAATCTCCACAGGTACATGAGAGGATCATTACTCCATGACTGCTGTCAGAGAAAAATTAACTTCTTGAATTCTCTATAATGTGATATACGGAGATCCATGCAAGGAGAAGGGAGGATAGTATCTAAAAAGAACTTTAGGGGTTTGTGTGAAAGTATGGGGGCACTGTGTGCTGACAAAATGAGTCTGTCCTAAACTTTGGCCAAGACATTTATCCTCCCCTGGTTGTCTGAGACAAGGAAGAGTCTCTTAACGATCCCTCAGAGCAATGTATAAACCCATGAAAAGGCAGTAGGAGAGGACATGGAAAAAAACTCTGGGGGATGGGTGGTTTACTCTGTAGTCACTGAATCAAAATTAGAATTCGAATTACACTGAATGAATCTAAATGAAATATAAATTGTATCTGTTGTGCACGATTGCAAGTTAATTTATGTAACAAATGACTGAAGTTCTATGACTCACATTAATGCAGTCCACCACTCACAACTAAACCAGTCACAATAGCAACAGTTGATGGTGTGTATGTGGACTGTCCTTCAACACAATCTGGCAGCATAAATACACAATAAAAGCAACATGAATTTGCAGCGATCTTTCACATACAGTATGTTTGATGTTTTTTCTTCACCTTCATTACCATAGATGGCCATCTATTGGAGAGAAAATATGTTTATGGATATGTTTGACCCTTGTGGAATGCAGTTGCTTTCTAATTTGAGCCCAGGGGCAAACATCAGTTCACTCTGCTGCAGTCAAAGGACCACTGCATCTAATACTATTTATACAGCTGTCTCTTTTACACACCACTCATTTATACAGTGGAGGAGAAATGCTACCTATTATAGGGCAACCTGCCAATTGAACAATCATGTTCCATTGTTCAACTTCCTCCGCTTATATAGCCATTTTCAAGGGAACACTGATATGCGGTGCCAATAAACAAGGCGCCTCAGGGCCACAAGCCTTTAAGGGCAAATAAATGTTTGCTTCAAGGGAGCAAAGTAAAATCAAATGTCCCAGATGAGGCTCTCTGTGACTCAATTCTCAGCATGCAAGCATGCAAATGCACTAGACAACACCTGGTTTCTGATGCGACTAAGAAGCAATAAATTAGGACATCTAATAAAGTTAAGTGTGCATCGCATCTTGTTGCAAAAAGCTTTGCTGGTGGTAAATGGTGACATTTCCTCTTTACAGCGAGCAACTCACACCATCAGATGCACGGGTAAATTCAATCAAGTACACAGTGTGCTGCACATTATGACCCAATTCTGTCAATGGGCGTATTTAAGAACTATGATCTCATCGTCCAAAGCCTCTCCAATCAATACTGAGAGATGCAGATATGGTGGAGACAGAAAAAGTGTACTTCTAAAACCTAAAAATGATTTAGACATGGATTATATTCAACTAAGTTTATTCCCAGCATCAGTAATGAGGCTAAGAAATAGATGACTGGCCCCGTAGATAATCAGTTACAGAAACTCAGGGCTTTAAGTCGTGTGAGATAAGAGCGTCAAGTTCCCATAAATGGTGAGAGAGGAAGTGAGAGGCAAAGAGTATCGGCTTGTTGCGGGAGATGTTTGTGTGTCCAGCACGGAGCACATATGGTGGTTGTGCTTTGTATGTCTTGTTTCTTTATTTTTAACATACTTTTGTTGATTTATGTTTTATGAGTTGCTGAAAGGAGGTCATGACGACTTCACAGCCCCAGTCACTAAGCTGCAGACAACACAGCAAAAGAGGTGAACAAGCAGAAGTGTAGCTACATAAAAATATCTGGAGGATTTTCTAATCATCTCAGCATGTGGATCATCAGCTATGTGAGACAAAGAAAAAACATCTTTATGAGGTATCTGACTATTACCGACAAACAAGGGTCGAGTAGTGCAGGGGCAACATGCGTGGGTTTGGCTACACAGACCGACACAATGAGTGCCACAATGTTAAGACAATCACAGGAACGCAGCTGAATGTGCATTTATAAAACCTTTCTGGTGCTGTTTTTTCAGCGACATTTTAAATATACTGTGAGGAAATGTGCTGCATAAATCTAATGCTAAAAAGTACCAACTGAACCTATAACTAAAATTATATATTTTGTTTTCTTGAGGGTGGCTTGATTGATGGGAAAGTAGGATAGGTAAATATATAAGCTTAATGCTTCTGCCTATGCCTTTTCAGTTATATTGTATACTATATGATACATAGGCTGTATACATTGTATTGTGTGTGATGACTGAATAAAAACACTAACAAAAAAAACAACACTAACCTGCAAATGCAGGTTTACAAAAGTTTATAAAAGTTTAAAATAAAGATTTAAGTCCATATCTTCATATTGTTGAACTAACACTATGTATGTAGTAAAATCCTTCTAACCACCACTGTAAACCAGTTAGAGTTCCCTGTTTTTATGCACAATGCCACATGTCAGGAATTAACAGATATGAGGCTTCAACAACAGCAAACTTCCTCCTTGTTTTAGGTGAGGCTGCCACCATGTGGTAGACAATTAAATGGCACTTACACAAATGTTTAGACTCAATTAAGCAAATAAATATAAAACATTTATTTTGGACATACTAAAAGTCAATATGAAAGTATAAAACATTATAATAGAAAAGACTTCAAGGACTTTTATCTCAACTTTTTGCTTGAACTATTGAGAAAATGAGAAATGTGGATTAATGCAAGCAACAGCCATGACTGATGCTAAACCTATTGATAAAGCCAGATATTCAAAGCTAAACAAAAAAGGACATCTGGGATCATTGGCAACTTGCAGCATGAATCAACGCAAAGAATTACGGCATTTGTATCAGCATAATTCATATAGTCCATGCTGTAATGCCTGTAGATTACACTCTGGAGAAAACACAGTGAAAAACTATGGACAAGAAGATTCTGTCACTTAAAAAACAAAACAAAAAGTGTGTAATGGCATCATTTTAGTCCATCCTGTGCCAGTACTGAGTGCATCAACTTTCAGGCATCAGGTCCAGGTCCAGGGTTGCTGGCAGTAGTAGCAGCTGGCAGAGAGGCCCCTCGCAGAAACACCTTCCCACCAGCATCACTGCTGTTCACGAAGTGGCACATCAAGCCGTAGAGGAGAGGTCTGGAGAGTAAATGGGAAAAGTTTAACTTGTAGTAAACATTTTTTTTTTTTTTAGCAAAGGCCGAGTGAGAGAAAAAGTCATTTTGGCTACATTGGTACACTTTCTATCCAAAGGACTCATCAGTTATTATTCCAGTTATGTGTTTTTCAGTTTTCCCTGAAGGGAGACAGAGATAAGTGAAAAGAAACATATGAAAGTGACTCGTGCCAGACTGCAGTCTCTGGTGCACCAAATGGGCTAAGCTTCCCAAAGCGATGGCAGGAACATGCTGAAATTATTGAAAATTTCTAGGTATTTCAAGTTGGAACATGTCGGTTATCGCATAACTGACCAGAACACCGGAGAGTTTAGCAGATCTTTGATCTGTGTTGGACAGCAGACTGTAATGCACTTACACAGACTTGGAGCTTGTATCCTCTGTGACTTTTAGCTCATTTGCCAAGAACTGTCTGTCCAAGGGAACTTCAGGTTGGCCTGACTCTGAGAAAACAAACACAGCTGAGTTGAGAAGTAGTGCACTTTGCTCAACAATAGTCACTGGTTAGGTTTCAAGTAAATAAACAGCAGTGAGAGTCTTTAATCTGCTGCTTTTGCATAAAGCATTCCTCTACTCACAGACTATACATCGATCAATCCAATACACTTTGGAGGGGAATAATCCCCAAAACACGTTATATTTACGACAGTAACAGTGTATCAAGTGACACCTTGGTCAAGAAGTGCCACACTCTTTTACATATTAAGTTAATGTGGCGAATCACTTGTGGTAATGTTCCCATGTAGTGTTTGTGAAAACACTACATGTACTATAACTTTAATCTTCTCACCCACCTGCTGTCAGCACCGATGCGGTGTGTCTGTACTTGTTGAACTCCAGGTACTCCCTGATGAGCTCGTTGATGAGCAGGTTTTCGTGGGTCAGCGGTGGCCGAGGGTCACGCTGGTCATCCAGGGCGCTGAACACCTCCGCCCGGATACGAGCCTTCAGCTGGCCCAGCACCCCACGGGACTCCAGCGTCTCCCTCACGGCTAGGACATTCAGGTATTATTGGATCAATAGGCTAGGACATTCAGGTATTATTGGATCAATAGGCTAATACATTCAGGTATTATTGGATCAATAGGCTAATACATTCAGGTATTATTGGATTAATAGGCTAATACATTCAGGTATTATTGGATTAATAGGCTAATACATTCAGGTATTATTGGATCAATAGGCTAATACATTCAGGTATTATTGGATTAATAGGCTAATACATTCAGGTATTATTGGATTAATAGGCTAAAACATTCAGGTATTATTGGATTAATAGGCTAATACATTCAGGTATTATTGGATTAATAGGCTAATACATTCAGGTATTATTGGATTAATAGGCTAATACATTCAGGTATTATTGGATTAATAGGCTAAGACATTCAGGTATTATTGGATTAATAGGCTAATACATTCAGTTATTATTGGATTAATAGGCTAATACATTCAGGTATTATTGGATTAATAGGCTAAGACATTATAAATGAATGTCCTAATATCCTGACTTTTTACAAACAACCATCATTATGTTGTTATTTCGGGGTCCCTTTTTCTACATTTATTGCAATTAAAATCACAGTAAAATAGTTTATTTTCGGTCCACACAGCTGTAGTTGTAGTGATGATAAAGCAGATGTAGTAGTTATTTCTAGTTATTTATGAATGGTTGAGTTGACAACGGTTTCCATGGAGATAAGCCCCTCCCCCTCCGCGGCGAGTTTAGCGCGAATAAACACATTTGGACCTGCGGCTTGCCGTACTCGCTTCAGTAAATTGCGAAATGAATGTTCGCTTACTTATTGAAAAGGATGCATACGTCTTCAAATGTGTTTCAGTATCGTAACCGAAGCATTAGGAGCCTGCCTTCAAATCGGAATACATTAAGTGTCAACTCGCTTAGATAGTAATTGTTGTTTTTTGAATGGAGACCGATACAAACGTCGTGTTGTAGTTAATCTAACGCTGACGTAGCTCACCAGTGTTATCAACAATGTAACATGCATTAAAGTGATCTGTCGTCTGTCTATTCCACCTTGATTTAAGACAATAATGTGTAAGACAAAGTGAGAGCTTACCACACTTCAGCTCAGTGATGGTCGCCATTGTAACAAAGTGTAAACACACAGCTGTCTGTCCATGAGGTAAACTTCTGCCATCTAGTGGCGGGGTTGTGTAACTGCAACTAAATACTTAATGTGACCCAAAACATCACATCCAACCTGCCATGCATATTCCTAATCAAAGTAATAAGATGTATTTTTTTTTTTTAAAAAGACTTAAAAATGAGCGTCTGCACCGTTTAATATCTTCATATTATTAGAAAAAATTAAGTTAAATACTCAAATCCCCTGGCTGCATGCATCAAAACATTGCCATTCATAATAATATAACTTCCTATGTGAAAGAGAGATGTAGACTTGAGACTTTGAATGATTTTGGTTTACTGTGTATCATAAAAAAATTAATTTGTGACTTGTAAATTGCCATTTAAAATTGCTTTGGTCCCTCTGGGGCAAACCCTTCTGATTAATCTCTGTTTTTATTTTAGAAATGTGTTTTTAAGGACTGAAAGCATTTATGTTTATTGTTATTTCCCTCAAACACTCACTTGCAAAGACATGAATTCAAGCTTAAAGACATTGTAGATTCAAATAAAATTGTATTATTCAGCATGATGTATGAAACAAGACAGTACATTAACAGTCAAAGTGAAAAAATTAACAAGCTTGTTATAAAAAGTATAAATATAATACAATCCAAAATCTTAAGGACACTTAATACATTTTGTCATATGACATAAATAGGACTTCTCTTACAATATATTGTCTAAACCAGTAAGACAAAAACAGTGAATGCTTCTTCTCTTTGAAAAGTTCATAGGGTTCTTTCTTTGATTCGAGACTAAAGGTCAACGTGGACTATTTACAGTGTGTCATGTCAGCACCATAAAAACAATACAGATATTTTTCTTCTCTGCATATGGCCTGAGTTGTGTGGTGGAGGCAGAGACAATCACACAGAGATTCATCACCATTGTTTTGAAGAGGCATTCTCTTCATTCATGGTGGTTTTCACTACCGGCGTCAGGTTGAATCTGACCAGCAAGGTCTCTATTGACTTTTTTTATGTGTTTACTTTGACAGAAATAAACAACAGCCGCAACATAGTTGGACGATTGCTTATTTCTTGGCTCACTTCAATGTTTTCCTCTTTTCCCTGACAAAAAAAAATCCACATTGGCTTCTTCCAGCTCAGATTTTGAAGGCAGTTAAAACCTCACTTCCTCTACGTTTGCCAGGGTGAACCTTTTGAAGGTTAGTGTGTCCGAGTATTTCCTGTCCCAGTTTCTGGGGCAAGAAGACAAAATAGACTACTATCAGTTTACAATTACAAAATTGCCTCTTTCTTGGTATACAAGGCTAAAAAAAACGAGTAAACATCAACGTTTAAGCCTGAGACAACATCAGAAAATATATCATGTGCTTTATAACACTTACAAAACTACAAAAATAATATAGCTCCCATTCAAGAAGAGAACGAAAATCCTCAAGATTTGTGGTAGTCTTAGCTTGTAGCTCTGGGCTTAATCTTTTCATGGAATAAACTGACTCCACTACTCTATATACATTATTGATAGCTTGGAGACTCTCAACAATCCACTGTAGCTTCCTCTCAATGTTCACCATCTGAGGTTAATAATGTCTTTAGGACAGCATGTCTGTGTGTTAAAAACCAACAAATAGGGACTGCGTCAGCAGCTGCTCTTGAGATTCATTGACAATGCCCTCATGGAGAGGAGCTTTGAGCTGCCACAAAGCTTGGAATGGCCTGATTTTTTATGTGTGCTGGAGAGCCACACAAATAAGATGCCACATCTGTACACCTGGACACCGGCTCCGTGGTACGAAGCCCAATGAAGACTTAGACCAGCCCAGCTTCTCTGCACATTCTGTAAAACTGTCCCCGCTGAGCGATGAGGTTGGCTGGAGAGTCCATCTCAGAAATCTGGCCTCTGTCCATGACGATCACTCTATGAAGCGGCAGAAAGAGGAAGAAGATTGGTTTTAGATCACGCATGTATTTTTACACCTGATGTAACATTTACATGTGCTGTAACGCTGTGGTTTTTTGGTTGTCCAGGCCTATAACTGGGCATGTGATTAGTATACTGTTAAAGTGGGTCGTAGGAAAACAATTAAGAATTAACATTAATTTCATTAACTTTTATGAATTATTTTTTTTATAAACTGTCAAATAATGACACGTGCCCATTACAGGTTCCCAGTGTCCAAAGTAATGCCTTCCATTTGCTTAATTAGTCTGACCAAGAGTAAAAAAGGTATTCGAGTTACAGTGATATGAAAAACATAAAAGCAGCAAATCCCCACATTGGAAAAGCTGTAACCATCAAATATTTGGTATTTACAATAATAATAGTAATTTGGTATTACATGAAAGCTACTGAAATGAGTGATTGATAATCCAAATGATCATTGATACGTTTTCTGTCAGTCCACTAAATACCCCAAAATATGGACCACTTTGTAGATTAGAATGTACCTGGTGTAGTCCATGATAGTGTTAAGGCGGTGAGCAACGGTCAGGACGGTGCAGTCTTCAAACTGTTTGCGAATTGTTGACTGGATGAGCGTGTCCGTCTCCAGGTCCACAGCAGCTGTCGCCTCGTCCAAAACCAGGATCTTGGTTTTTCTCAGCAGGGCCCTGGCCAGGCACACTAGCTGGCGCTGACCCAGACTACACAGACAAAGGATAGGGATAGAATCACATATCAGATTCTATCCTGTATCTATCATGACACGTTGTGCGGATATCCCTGTAATAAGGTCTGTTTACGGACTAGAAAAACAATGGGTGGTGGTTTATATACAGTAAAATGAGTTATATCTGTATACCTGAGGTTTTCTCCTCCCTCTGAGCATTCGTGGTTGAGTTTGTCAGGCAGATTAGAGATAAAGTTTTTGAGGTGAGCAAGCTCCAGTGACCTCCACACCTCCTCATCTGTGTAGGTATCAAAGGGGTCGAGGTTCATTCGGAGGGAGCCTGAGAACAGCACAGGGTCCTGGGAGAGAGGACAGCAGATGTTATTCATCACCGCACGGTGCAGAATGGTAACAAGGTTATTACAAGTTAGAATGGCTTGTTCTACATTGGATACGGATTGGAGCTATTGCAAACAGTTTATATGATGAAAGCCAAGGCTCAGTTTCTGTTATTACAACTGTCGCACCTGAGGAATGATAGTAATGCGTGATCTGAGGTCATGGAGTCCGATGTCAGCGATGTTAACTCCATCTATAAAGATCTTTCCCTTCGCTGCCTCTAAGATCCTGAAGATTCCCAGTGCAAGTGAGGACTTCCCCGCTCCTGTCCGACCCACAATTCCAACCTGTAAAAGAGGTTTTTAGTCAGAATGTTCGTATAACATAATACAAGAAATTTAAACCGTCCAGGCTTAAGACCGGTAAAAAGATTGGGAGCAGTTTTTATCACACATGATGACTCACCCTCTCTCTTTCATGGATTTGTAAGGTGATGCCCTTCAGAGCCAACTCAAGGCCTTTACGGTACTGCAGCCCGTAGTCCTGGAACTCAATAGTACCTCTCTGGGGCCAGGCCAGGGGCAAGGAGCTGCCTTCAATACTCCAACTCGCCTGAATGAGACAATAAGAAAGGGTGAGTGGAGAACAAGAAAGCCTTTGTGTTGTGCAGTGTTGGATGTAGCGTTTCGAGCTGTGATTTGTTTATGTGGGTGTGGTGGGAACGCTTACCTCTTTAGCAGTTTCAGCATACTCGTTGACTCTCTCCACAGACACAATGTTGTTTTCCACATCAGTCCAGGCTCTCACAATCCAACTCAGGATTCCAGTCACCTGCAAGATATCCAAAACACTGATGTTTACTTTGAATCTTATTGCTGCGCTGAAAAATGCATTTGCTGATTGAGCAAAGCATTTATATTCCACTTTCTCCAGTTTAACCTCTAATTGTAGTCTCACAATGCTGTGCGGTGTGTGAAGTTGGCTGCCTTTTGATGTTAATAAGTCGGGTATTGAACTGCCTCCAGGACTGCTGTGTGAGAATGTGTGTGAGCGTGTCTGTGGGCAGAGCCTCTTACCTGAAGGGAGTGTGACACAGCCAAACCGACGATGCCTGGGCTCAGGGTGCCTTTTCCCATCACAGAGAGGATGGCAGCGGCTAAGACCACACCATTACCGACAAACTCCAGATTGACTGCCAGCCACCTGGGGATGTTATATTGATTTAGCTGTGGGCAGGCAACTACCAAAATGTGTCCCTATAGCTGAAGCCAGAAGTCATTTTATGTGACCATGTAACATAAGGCAATTGCAGCAACTGTTGCTGCTTTGATTCATCACTAACCCTCATGAACTGTTACTGAGCGATGCATAAATGAAATGAAAAGCACATTATAATCATCACATATCTCACCGGGTAGCCACAAATCGGGGGAAGTAGGAGGTCTGATTGAAGTCGACCCTCTCATTAGTCTGCTGAATGAACCTGGACTGCTCGCCAAAGGCCCGGATCACGCTGGCGCCCTGCACCGTCTCGTTGAAGTGGGTGTAGATGGGCGAGCGACTCACAGCTTCCAGCCTCCGCAGCTGACAGGATGTGGCGACGTAGAAGCTCTGTAGCCCACAGTGGAAAAGTAAAACATAAACTTTAATGAGTGAAAGAGGGAGCACTGAGGGCTTTCCCATAATTCATTGTGAATGTGTGCAACATCTATGTCAGCACGTGGGGGAACAAAACACAAGTGAATGGCAAAATCAGCAGGGTTGGTTTTGGAGCCCTGAGCTTTCCAATAATACACTGTAATGGAACCCAGCTCTTGCTGAGCCACCTTCAACATAAAACTCTCAAAGAAGAAAAGTAATTTGTGGTGAGTTGAAATGTTTGGGGGGGGAAATGTACCTGGACGAAGGCGTAAAGGAAAGCGAGAGGCAGGATGATCACGGCCGCAAAGGGTGTCGCCATCAACACAATGATGCAGACCTCCATGAGCTTGAAGACGTAGCTCAGCATCATCTTCAAGCCATCGGGGACCATGCAGTCGATGGCGTCGATCTCTTTTGCAAAGCGGTTGAGTAGGTTGCCGCTGGGTGTGATCTCGAAGAAAGACATCGGAGAGCGCAGCACGTTGATCAGCAGGTCCATGTGCAAGTGGCGAGAGGCGATGATGCCGCAGATGGAGATGGCGACAGTTGTACCAAAGATGGCGATACCTGAAGAGAGGGGGAAGATGTTTGATCACATCAGAGTCAACAAACCAGTGAAGACTCTTCATTTGTTTGAGCCATGAGGATTCTTTAAGCATTCTAACCGACCTTGCACAAAGCCAAGTGCACCGAACACGGTCAGTTTCAGGTCTGTGTCCATCTGGGTGCCGTTAACAATCGGGTCGTCGGCCCACACGCTCAGCCAGTAGTTGTAGGCCAATGAGGCGCCCTGCTGAAAAGCGTACAGGAAGACGATGGGAATGATGATGGCCAAGCCGATGGTCTTGAAGTACTTCTTGTACATCGCCAACTGCACCTGATGCAGAAAAACACAAAATGTACCTGTCAAACTCAAGGAATTAGATGATTATTATAATTATTAACTATTTTATGTTTTTTGTTCATTAAACATGCAATAACTTATTTTTGGGCCACTGATGCCTAATTTCACACCATTGGAAAAGAAGTCAGAAGCCATTTTTAGACTTACCCTTCCAGTGCGGGCCTTGTCAGCCTCAGTTAGCTTGCCCAAGTCCTCTGGTACCTGTTCCTGGTCGGTTTCAGACATGGGCTCCATATTCTGCAGGTTTGTATTCGTGGTGTCACCGCTGCGGGATACGGAGAGGCCAGAGGTCATGCTTGGGATGCCAAACATCTTTATCAAAGTTTTGCAGTTAACACGTTTGTTTACACACCCAATGAGCTGCTCCTGTGACAGATCTCTGGAGAACGGCATGAAGTCGACCATGCTGAGACGAGCATTGGACCTCCTGGAACCAGCTGAGAGAAAGGGATTTTGGGGGGTTTTAAAGTGGGATTATTCATCTTTAGACTGATGTTTATTACATAGTAGTCCTCCTTCCTGCAATTGCTGAATTTAATTTATATGGTCATCTTTTAACAGAATTTCTCACCTCTCTGTATGGCACTCTCTTTTCGCTCTGTACTAGCAAAGGTGTGAATGAAGTCGGCAAAGGCGCCATGGCGGCTTAGGAGCTCCTGGTAGGAGCCGCTCTCTGTGATTTCCCCATCTCCTAGGACGAGGATGAGGTCAGCCTGTGGCAGGAAGCTCATCCCATGGGTCACTAGGATGCGGGTCTGTATAGCAAGCCACACAAGTGAAAAAAGTAGCATGTAAGCACAATCCAATACCTAATGTCAGCAAAGTGGTGGTTTTCATATTATAATAACAATAGTGTATGCCGCGTGCCTGTAAGTGGTTTAAGGGATTGTTAAACTGTGTTTTAGCTCTTTACAGCTGATTTGCCTTTTGGTTTTGTTACATGTATTACCTTGTCTCTAAGGACTCCTTTTGGTCCAATGACTTTGTCAAAGATGTGTTGGCCCACATGCGCATCAACAGCAGACAGAGGATCATCCATGAGGTACACATCAGCCCTTCTGTAGACAGCCCGGGCCAGGCTCACCCTCTGCTTCTGCCCACCTGAGAGGTTCAATCCCTGCAGGGACACAAGGATTCAAAGTTTAGATAAACTCAAAGGATTTGGAGATATATAACATATAATTTGCATTTCCCTTTTTTAATACCTTTTCTCCAATTTCTGTAGCATCTCCAGCAGGTAGGATTTCCAGGTCGGGCAGCAGTGCACAGGCCTCCAGCACTCGGTGGTACCACGTCTTCAGTTTCTCACAGCCAAATAAGACGTTGTCTTGGACTGTGGCGTTCTGGATCCAGGCCTGCTGGGGCACATACGCCACCGAGCCCTGTGAAGACACACGTCAAAAAGAGAGTCAGTATTTATTAAATGAAACCCACAACTAAGAATAAAACTTTTATGTGGACCACAAGCTCAAATACCTTAACAGTGACACTGCCGCTCCTTTTCTCTGTTTCACCAAGCATGGCGGATAACAAAGAGGACTTTCCACTGCCCACATGTCCGACTACAGCGACGAGGGAACCTCGAGGCACATGAATACTGATCCTGTCCACAAAGGAACAAATCGTTCTGTAAGTCTCTTTGGTTTCATTATAGATTTAGTATATTTTATTGTCATTACTTTTGTAACTCATACCTTTTAAGACATGGAGGGCCCTCAGCAGACCAGCTGAAAGTGCCGTTTTCTACCACCACGTCTTCCCCATCTAAACAAGACAGAAAGGTTGAGCAAAATGAACACAACCTGCAATAAACGCTTAAGACAGGACATGTTCTTTCAAACAGAGCAAGAGACAAACTTTCAAAACAAAAATCCCCTTAAAGTTTCTCATCAGAGTGCAGCCTGGGCGTAATTACAATTGAGTTGCCTTAATCATACAAATTACAGAGCTGTTGCTTATTCACAAGCTGTCTAAGGAAGTGTTGACAGATTACACTAAGAGGACTGTAGTGTTTCTCTTTTTTCTTTCTCTATCAATCATATGTCTGAATTCATGCTGTGATTTACATTCAACCACTAAATGGGAACATCCTATCATTACCCTGTCTACCAGGGACCCAGGAAGTGACAGTGCACATGATCCATACAAGGTTGTGGTACTCCACAGATATAAACAACAAAATCTTGCGGGCTGCTTGTATTGATTATGACAGCCTATGATTTAGGCAGTATTGGGAACAAATTGTGGAAATTGGTGAAATTAAGCCACGCAGAATAGTAATTTATGGGTGGGGTTCTTACCAGAACTCAATGGATCCTTTGAGACATTGTCCGCTTTCAGCTCCTCTGAGCACAGGTATTTTCCCAGACGTCTCAGTGAAACCATAGCCTAAAAATCAGACACAGTGGTTAGTTAACTGAGCTATATCCGTCACATGGGACCATAAAAATATACCTCATCAGGCACCATGGATGGAAAAAAAACAAAATTCTCAAAACAATCACAAGTATTACATTACAATGTCACCTACCTGCATAGTTGTGCTAATAGCGAATGGAAGCTGGCTGAGTGGGGTCTTCAGGATGTTGATCAGCGCCATTGAGACAAAAACTTTCTGTGCATCCAGGACGTTCCTGTCATCGAGCGTCACGTAGACTCCAAACATGGCGAAGGCAATCTTGGGGGGAAAAGAGATGAAATATTACATATACAGGCAAAGACTTGTGAGATGGATGATCTTTAGAGACACAATTTATAGGATAAGGCTGGTATTATTCTAAATCCCATGAAAAGACCAAAGAAGCATTAGTCTGTCTACCGGTACTCTCTAAGCCCCAAGCCAAGTTGCTCCTACTGAAGATGCGAATCTTTTAAAGCATGTCACAAATATGTATTTTTATGTTATGTTTAATTTATTGTCACGCTTGCAGCATGGCTCTAAAATTAGCCCTATGCTTTTTTCTATTCTAAAATGCTAGCTGACCTTGTACAAAGCTCAGTACACCAAACACGGTCAGTTTGAAGACTGTATGTACACTTTTTATTGGAAACTCCTATAGTTTCGTGCACTTACAAGGAAAGAAGAGGAGTTGAAGGATGCGATGGAGATGGAATAAAGGATCTGAGACTTCTTCAGGGCTTTGAGCTCCTTTTCTCTGTGGCCCAAAACCTGCTCCAGGAAGGCCTTCTCCCATGCATAAAACTTCAAGATCTTTATCCCATTCAGGATCTCATTCATCAGTCTGATGCGGCCATCCATGAACTTCATTTGCACCTCCTGTTGACCAGACAAAGAGGTTTATGGATTTTGTCATGAAAAAAATTAAACTATCCAAAGCTGCGGGACAGTGGAAAGGCAATTACCAGACCAAAGCAAATACATGCATTTGTGAACATGGGTTTGTCTGCGCTCGTTACAACTGTAGTAGTTTTCCTGAACATCATAGAACTTGTTAAATGCAGTGAGAATTTATTGCTTATTACATTTGACTGATTTTTATGACAAGGAAACAACAAAGGGCCTGGAATGTGGTCACTGAATTCAAGACTAACTTCGATTAAATTGGCATCAAAATTTACAGAACCGTCTGTTGTTTATCCAAAGAAATGAAAAATTATGTTTTCCTACTGCCCACCCTTTCCTTTCATTGTTTTTCAAGCACGTTATATGGGGCAGACATCAAAAGGACAAGAGAGAATGTACCATCCAGGCCAAACACCCACGCGGCTCTTCAGCCACTATCTAAACCAGCTGTGGCATCCCTGACTTAACATGCCAGATGTCGGGGCTACTGGAGGAAAAGTGTGCAGGATTCCTGTAACTGCTTTTACCTGTAGCTTGCTTCTTTTCTTTGCTATGAATCCGTTGAGGGGAAAAATTAGAATGACAGTGGCGATTCCAGCCAAAGCCGATGGGCCGAGATGCTAAATAAAACAAAGGATGAAAAGGTGTCAAGGGCCTTTCAGTTAAAATGCAGTTGTGCATGAATGAGCAGCATTGTGAAAACATTTGGACATACCTGCCAGAGGAAGAAGAGACAAAGAGCAATTTCAATAGGAGCCAGCCAGACAGCGTTGAAGTACACCACAAAGTCCATGAGCTTCTGAGTGTCTGCCGAAACCAGATTCACAATCTCGCCCACAGTGCAAGTCCTCCTGGCAGAACTGTTTATCACCAAAGACTGGATTGACGACAAAAGAGACAAAGACATTTTAGCCCTCAGATGTCCAATATGGATTAACGTCCTCGTAAAGATTTCATACCATCATTCATTTTAGGTGAAAGCTGTTAATCATACGCTGTTTTCCTGTCTAGAAAGAAGAGACAGCTGTTGTTTTTGCCATTTAAAACGTAATTTATGTGTTGTCTAGAGGTTAGCGGCTACATGTCCGTGGATGCGGATTTACCCACCTTCCTGTAAACCAAGCCCATAACAGCTGTCTTCACCCTCATTCCCACTGTGAAGCATGTGTACATGTACTGATGGCTGAAGAGGGACTGGAGACAGGACAGCAGGAACATTAGAGTGGCGTAGAAGTAGCCTTTCCACAGCGGAGCATCCTCGTCTCTCATGAAATCCAGAAGGAGACTGTGGAGATACATATTTAATGAGGTTGTTCAGTTTTTTAAGTCCAATCAAAAACTTTGTTTCTATGTATGATTTTCCCTGGAACGCAGTGAATGAAAACAATCAAAGCAGACACAGACAGGTTTTTACCCTTATCTTTTTTTTTACCGTATTTTTTTACTCAAATGTGGTATTATTCGACTTTTATTGTGTCCCTTAAACCAGCGGCCGTTGGTGCTGCTGTGGCTGCTGGCTGACTGGCCCGCACAGAGTAGCTCGGGTTACACAACAGTGCTCAGCTTGTGGCCGGGCTGCCCTCACACTTGGCCAGCGGTTCCCTTATTGTGGTCCGACAGCATTACTGCCTTTTAGAGCCTCCTCTCCCTCTCGGCCTGTCATCCTCACTGGATAACAGAGGGCTGTGGTCTCGTCTACTTTTCCTGCTCACAGCTCCATGACCGTAATTAACACTTGCACTGATTCTGTGCTGTGCATCAACAACAACATTCCAGTCTGGCTAGTGGGATTGTGCGGCGGGTGGCGGGTCAGCCATAACCTGTTTTCATTGCTGCCAGCTTCTGTTGTTGTTTGAGTCACAAATCATTGAAAACAGGACAATGAAGTTGATATCTGAGGTGTTAACCAAGTAGTTGTTTCTACAGTAAAGTATATCCAAACATGTAGACTGTAGTATCTGCTTAACCCAGTGTTTTTTAAATGATACCAGGAAAATATAATCTCTTTTGCTTAAATCCCTAAATTGGACAGTTAACCCCCCAAAACCACAATAAAAGCTATTTTTACTGTAGCCTGGGCTACAGTCTATCCAGGTAATTTCAGTCTAAGCTGAGGTTTTGAAATATTTGGCTGCAGCTTTCCTTAATACAGTGCACGCAATGCCATTTGGTTTGCTGGCTCCACAAACTGAGAAAGCTATATTTGAAGAACTCAACAAAAAAAACTATAATGACATGGTAAATTGCGATAGCCACTTTCTAATGCGCAATTTAATTGAGAACTTCTTGTTCTTCAATGCAATAATCCTTATGCAGAATGAGCAGAACACAAAAATGTGTGGATTATCTTGTTATTTTTGGTGCTGTTTGCACTATAAACCAAATACCTCTGAGCTTCATGGTACTAGGTTGGAGACAGTTAATATCTACAAACATTGGCAAATCACGCAACAGCTTTTTTTTTTTTGTTGCCATATTGCACTCATTGTGAGAGCATATTTAAGTTTCAGTGAACTTTTCATGGAAGTCTTACCTGAGCACCTGGGGGATGGCGAACATGAAGGCATCGTGGAATATGATACACAAGGTACCGGTCAAAAAGTATGGGCCAAACTTGCGTGCCAGAGCCCTGAGCAGGAAGAAGCCGGAGCTCTGCTCCTCCTGCAGCTTCCTGAGGAGCTGAGCCTGGTCTGGCAGTCTGCTCCCCAGAGCCACACCCGACGCTAAGGCCTTCTCCTGCCTGCCAGAGGGAGAAAACAGACGAGCCGTCTGTGTCAGAGATGCCCCAACATGATGCTGGCGCCTTTCAGAACTTAAATGTAAAACAGACTGTTAAAACAAAACCTGTTGTTATTCGTACCATCACTGATGGACTCAAGGATTTGCCAGGAGTAAAAAGCATTACTCACTGACATGATTATTGGATTTAACGAGGGATCTTCAAAGCACTGGGTCATGTTAACAAGCTTTGACGCAAGGTTCCTGCCTTGACATTGTGGTGCTCTGTGTCCTCAAGGGACTGCTTTGGACCTATTTATGGCCCAAAATGCCTCAGATGATGAGACGTCCCAAATTCCAATTTACCGCAATCATGGCTCAGTCATGTTCTGGTTGGGTCATTAATTCAACCGGCACCATGCTGACGTTTGGCCACATTGCAATAAAATGGAATTTATTCTTTGTGCAGGACATCTGCATGTCTTGTAAAAGTTTTTTTCTTTGTGAAGATTGGTCATCAGCTGCACGTTTTCTTCATTCTACAACTACTAACGAATACACAGAGCAGGTTAAGCAGACAATCACAGCGCTCATTAAAGGGGCAGATTGTATGCATGAAAGACAATTTACTTGAAAATTGAAAACAAGATGTATAGCACTCCATAAAATGTCTACTGTGGTTCTCGATGGAGCTTTCTAAAGTTTAATAAAATAACCCAGGCGATGTCATTGGGGTTAGGATGTCACCAGGACTATCATGGTTTGGGCTCTGAGACAAAAAATTCATAACATAAAGTTTTTGTTACAAACCTGGGACATAGGGGATAGATGCTATTGGTTGCATTATGGGCAGTGTACTGTTTTTGGAACTTGAGTATAAGACCAAATACCGACAAAACTATTGACATTTCCATCAGCTTCAGCTGTACTTTGTGTTTTGCACTAATAAGGACATGTTAGCATGCTAATTAGTTAATATGTTAGCATTGTCATTGTGAGCTTGTTAGTATTAAGCTCAAAGCACAGCTGATCCTGTGTGCAGCCTCACAGAGCAGTTTGAACGGTTGTAGACTCTTAATCTTGTTTAATCTTTCTTTTTAGAGACTCTCAACTTTATGAAAGTTCAATACCAAATTGCCGGGGTTCCTTCAAACTATCAGTCTGAAATGATCAGGCGTTCTCACTTTTGAAGTTTGGCACATTCATCTGTCCAGTCCTCCTGAAGCTCAGAGATGATCTTGTGCGACGTGTCTTCCTCTCTAAGGGTCCACAAGTCCTCTGCTTCCAGCGGGGTTCGATATCCTTTCACAACAAGCCTGAGGAGGATGATTCACACACATAATCGTCAACAAAACACACATATTATTGTAAACAAGTACAAACTGTCGCTGCAGTGAGTCAGCCAAAGCCAAAAAATTAGAGGTTTTTGAAGAACCATCTTACCCAGTGAACCACCAGAAGAGGATCTTTGACAGGAAAGAGGCGTCTTTCACGGGACAGGGATTCTGCAACAGATTAAAGACCAGACTCACTGTTGTTTTCGCAGTAAATCTCTCACCACTTTAAGGCTTTCGAGACACACACAGCTTCACAGAGGCTGATGGCGGTTGATGGCTAAATGGTGCACTTGTGATGACTGTGTTTCAGAATGCTAATGTGTGTACAGTCAGGTGGTCCACTGCGGGAAGCAAAGGCCATGAACTCCCACAGGACAGAATAAATAGAGTTCAGTGTTAGAGGTGGATGATGACGTTTTGAGGTCTAGCGCAGACAGAGCGGAAATGTCGTATCACAAACTGTCCAACAAGTGGATACACACACACACACACACACACACACACACACACACACACACGCAGACACACAGAAAGTTTGTCCTTTCACGCATTCTTTATGGCATCTCTCCACCCTGCCACCCACTCACCAGGGTGTTTGCTCACTTCATTACCAGCGCTCTCCCTCTCTTCCTGTGAGTAACTTTTACCAGAGCGTGGGGCAGAGCGGAGGAGGAGGTGGATGAAGACGAGGAGGACACACCAAGGAGTGACCAATGGGTGTGTCCACCACGCCAGACCGCGGCTTCTGCCCCCTCAGCCTCCTCACCACTGGCCAAGGGCTTCTTAGGGACTTTTCCGTCTATTTTGATTGGTTATCACCGGGGTAATATTACATCACACGTCTGTTTGATTGATTAGAAGTTCATTTTCATTAACCTGTCAGCTGTCCGGAACCAACTTGTTATTTGGAGCTTGAGAGTCATCAGGCTCCTGTTTGATGGGATAGTGGGATTTGTAACAAGTAATGCCTGTGCTGTTGTGTGGTCACGGGCTCTAAGCAGCGGTCGTCATGTTATCCCATACTTAAGCGAGTGAGTCGCGTTGATGGTATGCAGGAGAACAACGACAAACACACACATTAACACTCTCATCATAGGAAACCAAAATGGTGAAGTGAGAGTGGAAGGTGGGAGGGAGGTGAATCACATCATTTCCTCCAAAAGGGAAAAATGTCTTGACAACAAAAGTTGAAAACCACAAGAGCTGCTCAGGCGTTTTCTTTCCTAGGTATTGACGTTTTTTGACGTAAGTGGGATACATTCTTCTCTGCCTACCTTTTCCAAGACGGTTTTTCCCTCCGGAGGCTGGTCAGCAAAACAACACAGGAAGAGCTGGGCCAATTGGATTGTGAAGTAGGAGAAGAAGGCGAGGTATCTCACAATATCTGAGGCAATGCCCTGTGGAATAAGAAAGCACAGATTAAGGAGGCTGCTACAGGGCTGAAAAATACCAGTCTTTTATCCAGAGTTCCTTCAGTTAATTTGTGTTAAGCTATTCCAGACAAGTTTTGTAAGTTAGATTTCTATTTCAAGCTTAGGACACAGTTAATTGGTTTTGTGGCTGTGCACATGCACAGAAAAATAACATTGCTCTTAAATCAAGACATAAGGTTGTCAACATGATCAACGTGTTTTGGTTGTTTCATCTATTTCAACATTGCTTAACAAATCACACAACATCCTGTGTTATACAGCCTCATTCATCTCCACTGTGGCTTGGAAATACATTGCTTTTCCCATGCTAACACATTGTATAGCAGAGGGATGGTTAACTCACCAAGATCACAGACACAATAAAGAGTATTTTGGACCTTTAAGCTAAAACAGAATGAGAACCCAAAGTCTTTAATGGTGTACTTTGTATAAATGAAGCGATAGTTAAAGCTGCCTCTCAGTCACGCTAAGAGCCCGTATCTGTAAATAGGGAGATTGTGGTTTCACAAACCAGCACCCTTACAGTCAATCAAGGGAACAGCTGCGTTATTAACCGCTCAGAGACTTTTGTGAAATGTAGGACTTGCTTGTTATTCTTGACGTACAGAAATTGTGGGGTTTGGCAGATACATTGTTTACTACTGGGTCAAGGCCACAGCCACAGCAAATCTGCTCAATGTGCATTCCATGGCTGTACATGAAAGTCAGAGCCATGGTAAACAGTAAAAACGGCTTTCTCTGAAAATTGTGGTCCTGTGCCCAGAAAGGAGATATGAAGGGGCCCAGTGGATCCGGCCACACTGTGAAAAACAGGGTCAGGATGGTCGGGGAGTGGGTGAGAGAAATGTAGGTCGGGCGACTAAGAATGGCAGAAGCTCGACAAACATAAACCCAGTCAACTCGAGTTATCAACGCTGCAATGTGAATTAGACACTTTCTTTAAACATGTTCACAAAATGTGTCAGTACAATATTTAATGTGAGTTGACACAATAGACGGGGAAAAACTGCTAAGCTGCGCTAAAAAACTTTGTTGTGGTTAAAGTACTTTTTCCCTATCTCAGATTAATTGTTTTGCAACAGTAACGTTATCAGCATTATAGTTAAACATTCTATAAGACATGCTTTAACACTAACACATATACAAAAAATGCTCAGTAAGCTTAGCATAAAGACATGAAACAGCTAACCTTGCTTTTTCCAAATGTAGCCTAAAATCCTCCCAACAGCACAGCATCAACCCACATTGTTGTTTTTATTCTTTGTTTTTGTACTTATTAAACAAATGAGAGTCAAGTTAGCTGTTTCCCCCTGTTTCAAGTCTTTGTGCCTAACTTATAAGGCTATTTAGCTAGCGTATGTCTCCAAATGTCAAACTATTCCTATCTATGTAACAGGAGTTATTAGCTTTTGAGTGAAAGTCAACGATAAATTCCTTTGCTTTTTTTGTTTTGGGGTGTAATAAACAGCCCTTGGGTCATCTTATTAGACATCTGTTCTTTTATGTAGTTGTCTTAATTATCTCCAGTCCAACTTTGACTGTATCTTCTCCAACCATTTCACCTCAGTCTACCTATAATACCGTTCACTCTCATGACCAAGCAAAAGACTCTGGATGGTATTAAGACCGTACAGAGAAATTGATGAACAGTACCCACATGAATTTGGTTATTCAAGATGTACAGGTATACAATATGGTGGCGAAATATATAGGTGACATGTGCATCCTATTTGCACGCGTGTGGTTGAATGAAATGAAAACATCTGTGTTTGAATTCTAAATGGCATCGCATTATGTGCGGATGCATAGATTTCCATCTGGCTGTGTTTACAGCAGTGTAGGCCCATAAACACAGCGCTGACGTTCCTCTGGTCTGACCCTGGGCTGCCATGTCTCACCAGCATTTATCCAAGGGCCATCATTACTCTCCCCCAAGCAGTGTGGGAATGTCACACTGAGGACGATAAAACAGAAATATGGATGTGTGTGTGTTTGTGTGTTTTTATAGAAATGCAAATGCGACTGCCCTACGGCTGTGTGCGCTTAAATAGGAACTTACCCCATACGACAATGATTGCAGTGTCTGACGTGAGTCACAGGAAGAAAAGGCTAACTTAAACACACACATGCTTGACCAGAATTGGCAGTGTCATCCTCTAACACTTGGTTAACTTGGGCTACCTTGGTTTAAAATGGGGGATGAAACAGAAACTCTTTGCTGACACAGGGTATATCTCACGCTGTGCTGCTGGAGTCTTGTGTCTAGACTATGGGTAGGAGTGAACCTGATTAGATATCACTGCATGGTATTTTGACACTGCAAGTTCACTGAGTTCAAACCTGACAAACACTTTTACTTTGGCTCTGAATTATTCCTTATTTTCAATATAGAGCATTTAAGATGCTTGTTATACACAGCGTCGTGTGTTAGGACACTGTGATTATGTTTTTTTATGAAATAAAATGTTATTATGTAACAATCCATATTAATCAATAGACTGAAGACATACCTCATCCATGGCCAGCTGGATCTTCGCTCTTAGAGGCACCAGGGAACAGACCACAGCCAAGACCCAGAACAGGAAGAGGAACACAGAGGAACGACAGCCTCTTATTCTTTCCAACTGGATGATGCATAAGGCCAGGATCTAGAAAGAGACAAAGAGAGACAGAGAGACTTCATCCAACAAATCACATGTGGGGGTCTCACAACGCAGGAGAGGAAACAATCCCAAAGCTTAGAGAGCACTCAAATCCCTGACTCCTCGTTTAAAAACAGCCTGTAGCCACTCAACAAGGACACGAAAACATGATTTCCACGTATTTGGAAATCATGTTTCAAAGTAAAACAAGTTTTATTTGCCAACCATTTAGCTTTATTTTTTAGTCACCCATTGGTTCTAAACTTCAAACCAAACTTTTTTCTTAGTTGCTCTGGAAAGAAACTCTTTCTGAGCTGCTATTCAGTGTCACTCCACTTTAATTCAGTTGAAGAGAATATGCCCTTTCTTTCCCGTATCAGGTGCTGATGTCATTGCCAACCTTTTTTAACAGGGAGGGTATAATTAGATTCACTCTGATCTAATGCAGCCGATGGTGGTTTTAGAAAGAACTTGGGATTCTGGGATTTCCCTGGCCGCAGCCACAGATGGCATCCGGCTGACTTCCGCCTACAAAGAATTGAATGCATGGTATGTTGCATGCCCTACACACATTGCTTAATGTTTTTATAAACTTTCCTTTAAAAAACAAACAAACTCTATTCCATGATGTTTTCTCAAAAATAGGCCAGATTCAGTGTTTGGACAGGGTTTGTCTGTATGTCATCAGAGGAGTCAGGCATCTGCTGTTGAACCACTGTAATTGGTTCTCTGAGTCGTAGGCCAAGTAAGACGTCACTATGTCATACCAGCTCATCACCAAGTGGGGAGAAGCGGGCTTGGGTTTCATGATGAGTACCGCATTGGTTACTTTGGGATGAGCCACAGAACGGTGCTGTTATAAACCATAGCGGCTTAATAATTATATACGTTTTTCACATCAACAACCCTATACATTTCGTGGGGATATGTGTACAGATTTCTGTGTGGTGGCTATGGGGGCGAAGATCCTAATGTGCTCTGGTGGATATAAACAGCAAACAGGGTTTTCATTAACTTGCTGTGGTGACACACTGATTCTTTATTCTTTTGTTCATTCATTTTCCCTGCACACTTGATACTTGCCAGTCTATTGAAGGATGAATACAGATAGACACGCACTAACAATCATACCTATGGGGAATTTAGAGTCTCCAGTCCAGCTGACTGGATGCTGCAGCCAAAAGCACACCTATAGAAGGGACGCAAACACAGAGACAACTGGCCAACTCAAAGCATGTGAAGGTCCAAGACCTCTAAGAATGTTGATGTGTGAAGTTGAAAATGCTCCACTTTTTTCTAGTGATAAATGAGGAGCTTTTTATTTTCACACTTGGGAGTGTGAAAGGGGAGGGACGTAACAAGCTGTAAACAAATAATTGATCTATTATCACCTTATGAAGTTTAAATTGCAAACATGTTGGCAAACAGTTGCTTAATTTACTCATCCAGCCGACATGAAACAACATTGTCGTGTTGAGTCGTGTTTTTGTCCACCTGAAGAATGTGAGTCCTTTTAGCTCAACAAAGCTGAGGCCGAATAAGCTGAAATATGTTTAAAAAGTCCAGGAGAGCTCAGGGGAACTGTGGTCTGCGATAATTTTCTGTGTTTTCATCACCATAATAAGTCTCAACTCAATTGTTGATTTTAAAATATGAATTACTGCAGCTGTAAGTAGTATTTACATCAATAAACAACAATTTATGATGATTAAAATATCATTTTTACCCTCAAAATATATGTTCCAATACTGCTCATTGATTTATTTCTGAGTTTTGATCAACTCTTCAGGTTTTCTATGGTACTGTCAGTCTCTCACAGTATGTCAGTCAGCAGCACCAGGCCCATGGTAAGAACTTAATGTACTCGACTGCTGGTACTTTAAGTCCTAAAGAAGTTGAGGCTGCATCAGCCTCAATCCAAACCTTAACATAAGTGGGGGAATCATAAAGCTGACCTTGGGTCAGCATCTGAGGGCAAGGACCCTGCTATTCCTAGCCTTCCGCTCTGACTTGCCATATTGCTGCAAACCATCAGCCATCTGTTTGTAGAAGTCAGTGGGTGGAACTAAGTCCATCACTGAGCCCCGAATCAAAACCCTACATTGTAATTACATGGGAAGTGTGCAGCGCTCGGGAAGGAATAGGACATTTACGTCATGGTATGGTCATGTGTGTGCTTTTCATCAATAGTGACCACGATTTGTGGGCTGAGAACTGCTACCATACAGGGAACAAGCTGGTCCGAGCAACAAGAGCACAGTGTTCCAGTCCTGCGCCCAGGGAACGGGTGATCAAGAAAATTATATCTTTTAATAAAGATAGATTTTCAGCTTGGTGGCAAGCTCTTCATCAGATTTAGTAGATGTTTGTTTTGTCTGTCCTTGGCCTAATAAATTATATTCTCAAAATAAATGATGTTTTTTGAACTATATCCCTTAATACAAGAGACGTCTCAGTGTATTTTTACCCAAACACTTGCTGCTATTGACACAGGAGTCTGAGTAGACCACAGGTAGGCCAGGCTGTCTGACTTTGAGTCTGTGCAGGACCTGTATACAGCTGCAGAGAGAGGAAGCTTTGTGAGTAAACCTATGCAGCTCACTGGGCTACACCAGCTCCTCCTATCCGGACTCAGCAGCCTTACTGTACTGCGTTGTAATTGTTACACCACTCCTGCTCGGGACAGACGGCATTTCAAACTTGCCATGCCACCCATGTTGTCGGCTGCACCCCTCTTCTCTTTGCTCCTACTCATCAGTGTAGTATCATTTAAAATATGCAGAAAATGAGTGGGATCAATGTTCTGAGAAACATTCAGGGTCGTTTCCATCAACACAAGCCACTGAAAGCATTTCTCTGATTGCACACCAGCCCTTATCTTCTGTAAATACTGTTCTGTGGGGTTATAGTTTGATTCAAGATGTTTGGAAGGAGAGAACACAAACAACTTTTCTAAAGATTAAAGATCTCATCTAAACTGCATAAATCTGCACAGGTCTTGCACAGATTTTGATCCAAACATTTGAGTTGTTAGCGCGGTTTCTCCTCAGACCTGAGCAAATCGTTGTGCGTCATATATTTTGGGTATGGTTTTGTTTATTCAAAACCTCAGGTTCTGATTCCAAGGTAAGTTGAATAAATGTTTTTTGCTTTATCTTTTTTTTTCTTTCTGCATTGCAACAAACAAGTTGCACCTTAAATACAGTCTTGGTCAGAACAATGGCGCTCAAAGGAGGAACTGGCGTCAAAACTTCCAGTCCAACAGCACACCTGTAGCCTAGCCTATATAAAGACTGAACCTCTCTGTAATTAGGTTTAACATAGGCTACAATTGTGTTTCATCACCGTTGTATTCGGTGGTTTTGTGTTTTTTAAAGATGAACAAAAAGGTTGGAAGAGATTCAAATGAGCTTGATTTAACGTGCATTATGAGTCAAAGCACTGCCACCACTTAACAACTAATTTACATGCAACTACATGATTAGAAGAGCATCAACAAAAAAATTGTGTGGACAAGCTCTGACTGTCCACTTGGCGATCATGAGTGAGTCAATGCTCACAGTTTATGACTATGATCAGCCTGCAATTGCAATGGTGTGGGGAATAGTAAAGAATAAGCCTCTAAAGTCATCTGAAGCATTTTAAGGTTTCTATACATTATTTTCTTAATAACATATGGTCTGTCACTTGCATAGCACCTACCAAGCACATTCTTCACTGTATTGAAACTTTGCACATACGTACATACTTAAAACCACATCCAATAGTAGCTGATGTCACTACACATGTACTCTGCACACTGATGAGTGATGGTCAAATACTGGCGCCGTTTACAGGGTGCTGTAATATTTGCATTGCCTGAAACACTATAAATCTAACCATGGTTATACATCTTTGCACCTCAGTGTCTGGCCAACATACTTACATAGGCTATATATTCTTTCATTTGCTGCACATGGACATGTGAGCCAGCAGGAAACAAGCTGAAATATTCCCAAAACTTCTGTTACCCAGAGCAACACCGGAGGGATGTCAGATGTGCGATATGAGCTACAAATCAATTGCATAGGTCAATAGTTAAAGCGTTTTTAACTTGCACTTGGACTCTGTAAAACTAATGCACAGTTATATGATTATTTTTCCTTCACTGTGTGTTGTGCTTGTCCACCTCATATCAGTATAAATAACAGGGCTTTCCCATTTGCTTATCTCTAGAGACTTGTGAAATTGCTTTAAAGTAGTAAGCTATTTTAAAGGATTTATTAGCAGAAATGGAATAAAATATAAATAACTATGTTTTAATTAATGTATTACCACATCATAGTGTTTTTGTTAGCACTGTTGCACACCATGTTTCTAAAAGGCAGCAACCTCCAATTGAAGTCATTGTGGAAGTGCCTTAAACTTGCATTATCTCTAATGGCCACCAGGGGGAGACAGCTCTGGTTGACAGAAGAACTCTAATTGTATGGAAGTCTATGAGAAAATGACCCTACTTCTCACTTGATTTATTGCCTCAGTAAACATAGTAAACATGAGTTTATTGTCTCAATCGCTTGTTTAAAGTATTCTTCAGTACATCATGATGTCCATTTAGTAAATTATGGTACATTTAGAGTAAAACAGACCATACAGGAGGGTATTGACAGATCGCTACCACAGCTTTGTCCGGTCTGGGTGTTGTCTGTGTTTATTTCTTACAACTTTAACATTTTCACAGTGTGTTTTCAGTTCAAGAAAGGTAATTGTAACTTTTTGGTCAACTAAAAATGTCCTATTCAGCAAAAACCCAAGATGGCCATGGCCAAAATGCAAAACTCATGGCTTCAAATTGGCAGTCCACACACCAAGGGGTGCAGTCACAGTGACTATGTCCACTTTATTTATTCAGTCTATGGCTTCTTTAGTAGCCCAGAAGAGACAAATCAAGCACAGGCTTTAGAGAGGGCCTTTTGCATTTATGGACTACCTGAACGCTACTGTATGATCTCTGACAGGAAAGGGAGGGATGAGTGAAGAGGTATTTGGTTCTGTGCATTCCGCAACATCACTGCTAGATGCCATTCAATCCTATACACTGCTCATTTAAGCCAATATCCATAGTAAAATTGACCTTGATTTATAGATTCATCACTTTGTAGGATGCTGCTCAACCACCTTTGATGCACTGATGCAAAGCATGCAATATTACAAAAAAGGCCCTTCCCTTATATGGCACAAAAAATCATAAAATTGAAATTACTTCAGTCGAATAATTCCCGGTTTGGACAGATATAAACGTGTAGGAAAGAGCCACAGTATTTACCACAGTCATGCTGCGTATGATGGGGCTGAGTAGGAAGACCATGTGCTGCTGGATCTCCTGGCTCCTCTCCAGCAGGATGTAGAAGAACTCCACAAAGCCAAAGGAGGCCAGCAGGAAACCCAACACCTGGGCAGGACACAAGATAAATGAAAAACTGAATGGAGAAACGTTGTTGTCAAATTTGCCGGTATATTTATTTTCTGTTGATATTGGGTTTTATGTTGAGACAAAAAAAAAATGTTGCTTTTGTATCTGATTGCAGTCATGTGAAAACCCTTGGACAATAAACTGAAGTCTGTGTGAAGTCTCACCATCTTGGTGGTGCTGAGGCCGGACATTCTAATGCGTCCGCAGTCATGGCAGTAGAGGTGAAGGCAGTAGAAAGGTGCCAACAACCACAGATAGATACAGGGCACCCACACCAGTACTGTGTTCTGGAAACACTGGGTCAGGTCTGGGTTGGCTGTGTACCACGTACGGTTCCAGTCCTACAACAAAGAAAAAGTTATAAAGACAGAAGTTTACATCAAGAGAGGAGAAGAAGTTAAACTGCGAGATTATATCCATCATCTGACAGACAGAAATTGTTCCAGAGAATTCATACGTCAGACCTTAGTTTTATCCATCAGGGCAGCGCAGAGTGAAACCGCAGCAAGTCAACAGAAAATGTGTCTGTGCCCAATCCTGACAGTATGTGATTTGGAAGGGGCCTTCTTTTGCTGAAAACTGAGTCAGTTTGTGGCTTTTTCTTCTGACAAAGTCTCTGGCTTGTTTCCTAATTTGAGTAGGACAATGCAAACTGTCAACACATTAAAATGTGAGGTCAAGGGTTATACTAATAATGAAGCCTATAAACAGTAAAAGTCCATGCAGACGAGGTGTGTTAGGAAAATGCTGCCAAAGGTTTGAGATTATGTAACAGCAGAAGCAAGAACGGTTGTCTTTAACAAAAAACAATACCAGGGGCTAAGTGGCCTGTTGTTGTCTTGCTTCCCTTGTTTATCACTTCACTGGCCTAATGAGGGGCAGGGTGTCTGGCTGTGCTAACGAGGCTGCCCTGCGGAGTCACCACAGGAAGTGGTTTAGCGCTTCTAGCATGGCAGAGTAGTCTGGCCCTGCTGGCAGACTCCCAACTGGGATAAGGAAAAGACGTCGCAATTGGTGGCAGCTGCAGCTTCATTATGTAACGCAGCCCTGCTGTTGAACCACGGCAGGTGAGACGCACTTTTGTAGTTGCTGCAGCTCTGGGAGGGCGGAGTGTCTCAGCATGAATAGTGATTAATTCAAGTTTACCATCAATCACTACTGTTTCCCACCTCTGGAGCCACAAGAGTATGAATCATGGCCTGATGGTAGCATACCTGTTCAAATCAGAGGGGGCTCTCTCTGACTGCATCAGGGTCACAACAATTCCCACACAGCTAAATCTTTATACCGGAGGTGGTTAAGGTTATGAAACGAACACAACATTTTGTACACCAGTGGTCTCTGTGAGCACTGATGTACCACAATCCGTTTAAGTGTTATAAATGTCTTGACAGGCAGTGTGTGGGAGGCTACTTTCGCAGACCCTTCTGACTTCTGCGGTCAGTGGCAGGCGATGAACAGAACGCTTTTATGTAAGAAATTCAACTTGTCAAACCTTCTCCAAGCACTTTCTTGTGCATTTTGCTCAGCACTTATCCTATTTCTGTGGTGGGTGCAGTAGATGCCACTAGTGTCTATTTTTACCTGACAAGCACAGTGATGTGAAAGTAGTAGAGACTTTAACTGCGCTGCAAACCTGCTGAATGCCACTTTTAACATCCTCAGAAATTCAGTGGCTAATAATGAGTTAAATAAATGAAATCTTGCATTGTCATGTAAGCAAAACATCATTATGCGCCTAAAGTTGGTAAGTCTTGAATGAATTTAGGACACTGGAATTTTAGGGGGAATTGATCATCCCCTTACAGTCTCACCTAGACCCCTTGGACCCGTTTTTCAAATAACAGGATGGCTTGATTTAAAAAGAATGAAACTAAATACACTTCTATCTCCTATAATGACCCCTTTCAAATTAGGCCAGCCTAACAAGCTCACATGCAGAGGGGTTTCCTGGATCAAACCTCTTCTGCTGAGCTGGATTGTGCATGTTCAGTTCAGTATTAAAGCCATATAAATCCTAATCACTACCCTGAGGCTGTGACCAATAAGTAAGCAATGACGCTGTTCCAAAGGTATGTGAAAGGGTGATTACTAAAGTTAATAAGTGAAATACTTTGCAGCCAACATGAGACAAAACATCTGTTAAAACATCTTCTACACATTGCAATTGATGTAGTGTGGCCGAGAACATCACATCATGTACTTTGAACTTTCGTGGCAAAGAAGAGCTGCACGAGACAATAGGTACTTTTGCTTTCTCAACAAAGTTTGATGGCCATCGTTTTCAGGTTTTGCAAGAGTAAAAACAGAGAAAGAGCCGTAATGAGAAACAGAAACACAGAGGGAGAGAGAGAAAAAGAGGGGGAAAGAGGCAAGTTGGGAGCAAGTGCATTCAATAATTTTGGAATTCCAGCTAGATGGCTAACAGCTCCATCCTTCTGTTTTCAAGCCGGGATTCAGAATGTGGAGGTTTGCTTTTATACAGGACTAAAGAGCCTTCCCAACAACAGCAGCTCACTCAGTGTGAGGCATCTCCACCTCTCAGCATCTCATAGTGCTGAATCACAGAGCAGAGTGACGGGAAACGCAACTCTGGCAAGCATTAAAGGAAATTCTCCCATTCAGACTTCAAACTGATTCCGTTCTTGTACTGCTGAATGCTGCCAGCTAACATTTTAGATTACCCCTCCCCCCTCTCTCTTCTAAGCTCAGGCTTATTTTTTTTAATTCTACTGTTTAGTAATAGACAGTAAAAACCTGTCGAATGAGCAGCATAGTTAATAGTTGGCCAATGATACAAGAACAACATGCTAATTTGGCTAATGCTAATTGCTTTAATCACTAAATTACATCAATGGTGAGGATTAGGCAAGTTAACTGGAGTAAGTGTTATGTTGTGTTATGCAGCTAAAGTTACATAAACAACAGTTGGTGATCATAATGCAGGTTCAGAAAGACAAAAACAAACTTTTACATAAATATTTACTCATTAATATTGGGCTTGAATTTTGTGACAAAGGAAACTTACTGAACGGACCCAAAATACCAAACTTTATAACTGAACTGAATATGGCAACATATTATACATACAACAAATATTACAGGTGAACACGTCACAAACTCACCCACAGAGGGTCCAGGCCGCTGAGTCTGCAAAATGCATCCATCCACTCGCTTGCTCCTTCCCTCCTGATGCTCCACTTGTTGGGGTCGATCAGCCCTGCGCCTCAGCCTCACACTCAGCACCAGTTAGTATGTGTGTGATGTGGGGAGAAAGAGTTTAGACTTTTCCTCTCTGGCTAATGGTAGTCAATCTTGGGGTTAGATGTTTCCTGTCTGCCTGTTTGGGTGGCACTTGCTATGTTTATTAGTGTGTGTGTGTGTGTGTGTCTGTGTTTGAATATTTTCCTCCCTTTTAGTAAAACAGCTGCTCTCAATGAAACTCTGTTTCTGTCTGTCTCGCTGTTTGAACTGCTGCTGTCCTGAGATCCTGTGTCTTTCTGACTTTCCCTCTGTCTGCCTGCTGTTTATGAGTGTGTCTCCTAGTTGGGTGGGTGGAAATCTCTCCCTCTCCCTCTCTCTCTCTCTCTCTCTCTCTCTCTCTCACTCACAACCTTCTCTCCTCTCCCACATCTGCTGGATTTCGATCAAAACACCACAGCTACTCCCCTCAATGGGATGACAGCCCCACACCCAGTCACTCTCCTCCCACTTTCACTCACTGCCCCTTACCTCTTTTCTTGCTCCTTATTTCCCCACATCCCAAACCAGTCATCTCACCACACAGTGTCTTTTTGTGCACATACTTACCTCTCAAACTGAGACCAGCAACACTCAGAAAAACACCATAAATTAAAACATTCACTATACTCAAATCCAGGATATTAGCAACCTTAGTTACTGTTGTGTGACAACTTGTCATATCTATCGCCAGCATGGTGCAAAGCTTAACATATTAGCATGTACTTGTGGAAACCCGTTTGCGAATGGACACTAGCACTAATATTTAACATACTGCATGAGTCACAAAACGGTGTTTTTCAGTCCAGAGGCACCTCAATGGTGCAAGCATCACAAGCACTTCCAAGTATTGCAAAAAAAAAAAACTGCTGATATGGAAAGACACAGGAAAGCATTGGTTAATAAGTCATTGTATCGGAAACTTGCACTCAAACTTGCAATGTAAGCGGAAAATGTAAACTTATCACAGAACTTTGTCATGTATGTGACCAATTTGCCAATAAAGCAACAGTGAAGGAAAGAAGATGTACTTGATTATATGTGCTGTTTAAGTGTGCAATGGCATGTGTGCAAGTCCGGAAAGCTGAAATGCAGGAGTTAAGAGGGATGTAGTTGCATTATTAAATTAAAATATAAAAACACCACAGAATCCATCTTATACATGTTTTTACACAGTTTAAGAGGGAAACATGTGTGTGTCCTTCAAGCTCTTTGTCGTCTGCTGAAAAGCATCATCAGATGGCGTGACGATGGTCACGCTGGTCAAGACACAGGGGAAAACTTCAGCACAGCAGCTGAGCAGGAAAGTATGACAACGTCTCCACTGGGACTAACACCACGCGGCCATCATCACCACAGAGAAGAAACATGGAAAGTTCGGCAGACTACCACCAGGTCCTGTGTCTCGCCATGTGCAAATACAAGATTATTATTCTTTTAAAAATGAGTCATCCCTTCATATTTCTCCACAAGGCTGGCAAGTGTTTTTTTATTCAGCACTTCAGCTCCTGGTGCAAAATGATGAAAATGATGTAACACAACACATTTGGATTCATTTGAATGTGAAATTCTTTTTATTACATTTTTTGTTTGTTTTCAAATGTTTTGTTTTGCGGTACAATTGGCGGTGACTATAATTGTGGTAAAAAATATTGGGTAGAAATAAATATTTTGAACCGCTGTGTTCTGGGAGTGCTTTGTTATGAGGTGTGGTCAGAAGGACAGAAAGTTCAAAATGATCTTTTGCGCTCTCATCGTTTATCCTGCTGGCTTCCACATTTACTAATGGAGAGTTAGGAGAACATGAATTAGTCTGACAAAGCCTAATGTAGCTGTCAGACAGATGTAAACAAAAAAGATATGCATGACCTGACTGTTGAGTTATGTCTCCGTCCCACAGCATGAGTTATATGTTGCTACCACCAAGAAATGGTCTGAAACACCTCAGACAGCATACCACAACCAGTGGGGTGGGCGGTGTGTGTGTGTGTATCTGTGTGTTACTATATCACAGGCTGCAGTGTTTACAGTACACCCCTTTGTCCCAAATAACACCCGGGGTCCAAACACTGAGAGAGAAAGAGACGTAGCATGTCTTCCCTTTCTGTTTTAACTCACGTAGCTGACATGCTTGAATCTCTGTGGCCGGGGCTGTTTGTGCTTTCTAATCAACGGTAGACAGATGACAACATCTGGTGTTTTGCTGCGTGAGGACGTTTTTAGGGGTGTGTGAGAACATTCCCTCGAAAGGGGCCCTGTGAACTGTGGTCTCCCGGTTGTTAGTAAATGTGCATATATATATTCTATGAATCTTCTGTTTGGAGGTGAGTTAGTTTAATATCCCCCCCCCCCCAACTTGTTGCATCCAGAATAAACTTTTCTGCAGCATCGGAGCCAAGAATCCTCAGCTGATAGGTCCCAGACAGCAGCTTGAGGTGGAGGGTGTTGCAATTCATGGAGAAAAAGTAGCACAAAAAAAACACACGTGCATTAAAAAGAGGAGCAAGATCTGTGCAAAGTGCTCGTACAGGCCCAATATGGGTTAATGTACATAAACATACACTCATTTGACCTGCAAATACGACCAAAATGAGCTCCAGGCCAGCCGATGGCCAGACGGCAGACTGTTTACACCAGTGGTGAGAGAGAAAGCACCCAGCATGGACACGATGGGAGACTGGCACTGGAGCAGGGCCACTTGTGGTCATGGCGTGTAGTAGTTGTAATGTGGACCTGGCAGGCGGTGGATGCAGAGGGTGGCTGCGGGGGCGGCAGGGCCCCAGCCAACTCGTGGTGCAGTGGTGGTTAACCAGTCTAGGTCACCTACACTTCCTCTGGCCTCTCTCCCTCGGAGGAAAAACAGTCTAGTCAAAATAATTGTGTCATTTTGGCTTCTTACGTTTGAGCAAGGGGAGACAAATTTAGCAACAGCAAAGCAAAGGGAGGGGCCTAAAACAGATTAAGAAACAAGTGAACAAAATATCTGCTGTTTTTTTTCTCCTCACTTAACTCTTAAATAAGCAATTTTAGATGAGTGGCGCAGCTCCAGTGCAGGCTGTAAATTCAGATGTGTCAGCCTACGCAAGCAATTATAACTGGGCTCTGGCTTCCGCCTCTCTCACTCCAGCTTTTCTACCCACGGTGCCCTCTTAATCTGTCTTCACTGCTTTGCTCTGTAGTTGAGACTGACCTTTGATCTGTCTGTCAACGGGACTGCTGGGCTGAGCAAGAAGGCTTGATATGACGAGAAAATTCCAATGTGAGCACTGTATGTGTGTGATTGTGTGTGTCAGGCCTGTTTCCTCAGTGTGTCGACGACAGACCCATCTCACATGCCTCTGTGAGTGATACGAGCCTTCAAGTATTTATCACCTTACTGCGTTGGCACCTGCTGAGGAGTCATTCATAAGAAGTCCGAATACACACAGCTTGTTTATTCACATACTGTTAAAGAAATAGTAACGCATACAATCACAATAAAGTTTTGGAAAATACACTTATTTGCTTTCTTCAGATTTAGATGAGAACATTGATATGACTTGCATATTGTTGAGTGGAAAACAAGAGAGACTTCTACACCAGATTCAACTTAAAACAAATTGGTATTTATTGTAGGATAACAGGAGTATATCGCCCAGCAGTTATACGTGCACGGGCCTAGCAGTACTGAGAAGTTCAGCAACTAAAAGGCGCTTATACAGAGTGCGCATCATGTTATATAGGTTTTGTGAGTTGAATATGATCGGTCCAAAAATGAGAGAGGCGGCTCTTGGTTTAGACTTTTAGATTTTCTGAGGGCCTTGGTCAATTAGTCGTAAAAAGAGCCTTTGTTATCTGTGGTCAGTTGGTCGTAAAGCACATTCCTTCTTTAAGTGTCTCTGTTCTATTCCATCGCACGGCCAGGCATTAGAATGCCCTGTCCGGAGTATTTGACCTTCTAACAGAACTTATAATCATTTACCGCAATGTGCACAGTGTGGTGTGATGTGAAAGCATAGACAAAATATACTGTGTTTGAGATTTGTATGTGTGCATTTATACATATGAATGTAATTTTTTACATGACAATATCTACCAAGTAACTATGAAGGTAATTATCCAGCAGCCGGTTAGCTTAGCTTAGTATTAAGACTGGAAACAAGAAAATCTCTCTACCAGCACCTCAAAGCTGTGTTCAGACAGAAGGATGGCACATTTTATTCGTATAAACTCAATGGAACGACGCGTGTGGGCTCTAAATTGACAAACTGAGGCTAAGACGAGTGTGTCCAAGTGGAAAATGTTTTAACATGAGTTAAAAATGATGAATCAGCTTTATTAGCGTACACACAATGAGAGGAAAATAGTTCCCTCCGGACAGAGCTATAGCTAGCTGTTTCCAGTCTTAAGGCTAAGCTCTGCTAACAGGCTGCTGTCTGTATCTGTGTGTTTACTGGATGGATTCATCTTGATCTTCTCATCCAACTCTGCAAAATAAACATGCTTCCTAAAATATTGAACTCTTGCTTTAATGCTACACGGAGGAACAAGCTCATTAGAAAAGCTCAGAATCTGGACTTCACCAACTTCATCTCCGGGCAAATTTAACTTATGTATAGTTTAGTCACTTTATAGAATATTGCATAACCAATTCAGAATTAGTAAGGTAATTGCTGGGCCCCAGCTGTTTTTATCTTTGGTGACTCTAATCTCAGCACGGCATCTCCAAACCTCAGACACAGTAAAGATGCTCTTTTTCTCCTCAGACGGCAGATGTCTTACCATCATTTTCTCAACTGGCCTGGGACCAGAAGGTGTCTGAATGAGACTGTGCTGTGATTACCCTTCAGAGGAAAACCATGTGGGATGACAGCCAGCCAGAGGAGAGGCCGCAGTGGCGCAGGATCAGTTTGGAGCACTCAGACAAACAATGCAAATAAACATGTCAATGTCAGTTATTTTTTGCATTTATTGTGCTTATAGGATGACTGGGTGAAAAATGTGGTGGCTGCTTGGTGTAAGACCAATGACTGTTTATGACATATTCACTGAGAAGAAGAGGAAATGCAAACAAAAAGTCGTCATAGAAATTGTGAATTTTTCCACAAAATAATTTGTTTTTCACTTCCTCTTGAGTTTAATCACAGATTCCTAAATAGACAGACCTGTTTGGCAATATATGAGCCATTTAGACTACATCACGAGTACATCATGTGTTTCTCAGAGTTTGAATTCAGCAAATCTAGGTTTAGCAGTTCTAAAGGTCGTATCTATTCCTTCTTATACAGCAAAGACAGTGATTAAACGTGTGTCTTCAAGTCTACAAAAACTGCAAAAGCTTTATACGGAAAGTAGTTTTGTCAATATAATGGCACTACTAACTGAAAATAGAAACAGCTGAAGCACCCCAAAAACTATTAATTGATTTTAGCTATTTATTTCTCTATGTAATGACTAATCTTCTCTATGTGCTTTTATTTTACTTGCCAAACTGTTTAAAAAACAAGTAATGTGGTTTGTAATCAGCATTTACTGTGAATAGAACAAAGTGGAGGTTGTGTCAAAACTTGTGTGCACTTTTGGAAAAAATTCGGAGGGCCTATTTTTTAAGGACTAAATTCAAGCCACAGGCCCCAACATTTGGTATCTGTGCTTTATGTGTCAGTCAGTGGTGAGTTTTGGTTAGGTCTGACCTGGCTGTGCTTCACAGCTGACCAAGCCACAGTCCAACCGGGTTTAGACAGCTTCTAAACAAAGTAGAGACGCTGGAGGTGAGCCAGGAGGCCACGGCTTGGCTGGACTCTTGCATCTGCAGGCAAGGTCAACTCTTATACTGTTTCTAGTGCAATTCTGGGACTACAGATAGAAAAATCTAGCCAATCCAGCCACCCACTTCTCCATCCATTGTCATGTATCCTTCCATCATCCATATATTTATCCATTTATCTCGGTATCTGTCATCTATCCATATGTCCACTTAATTCATCCATCCATGTTTATGTTCATGTTTTATTTGTACATTTTTAAAATAAAGGTCAGACAAAGAAAAAGTAAACAGAAATAAAATACATGTACAATTGAGGTAAGAATGCACTACATGCTTATCTAAAAATCATCGTAAAGAGAGAGAAAAAATATATTAAACAAATAACAATGCAAAATTAAATATCAATTAACATCCATATATTTTACATGCCTAAGCACATTGTGATTTATGATAAACTGCCCTATGTTGAAAACCAAACCAAATCAAATTATACATTTTTAGATTCTGGATCTGGATATGGATATGGATATGGATATGGATATTGATAATCACATGCACTTATCATATTTAAAAGTCTTGCATGCTTAGTCCATAACAGTACATTGTATTTTCTAAGACAGTAGGAATCTTGTCCACTACAGTTGTAAAAGAGCCATATAGGCCCAGGGATTTTGGTAGAATCCATTCTGGTGAAATGTTCAAATGTTCAAGATTGCATTTAAATACATTTTTTCCAATATGGAAGTAATTTGTTAAAGGTCCTGGATTATCCCTGAGTTCAGAGAGAACAATACCAGTTACCATGGACACTGCAAAAATATGTCTTAATGGTTTCTATTTGAGCTTCATACATACTATATTTTTTATAAAGTAATTTTTTTATTTTGGATGAAATTTACAAGCTAGCAGTAAACAAACATTTTCAACAAGTTACTAAACTTTGAGAGAATTAGGAGTTCAATAATTTCATAAACACTTTCCGTTTCAAAAGATTCCTTTTCTTAAACGGTTTTAAATTTACATTTGTTACTTTGCATTGAATGTTCCTGATACATCTTTATTTTCTCTTATTTCAATAAATCATTGTAAGTTGGAAGACTTGATCTGAAATATTTGCACATAGTATTCCTGAATTTGACATATTCTTGTCAATATGTTATCAATTGTAGTTGCAGATTTATCTGTCACCCTTGTTGGTTTACTAATGTTTGGATAAAATTAGTTTGCATATGAAATATTCAAAAAATCTTCAGTGGGACAGTGATTTTCACTTTTAAAAGGGGTGCTATCCATCCATTTACAACCTTAATTTAACTTGCGTAACATCTGCAGAGACTCAGGAGCCTCAGTTTAAACAGGCAGGCCTTCAGAGTAAACACTGCTCAATTACTTTAACAATGCTTAATAGGATATTGTGGCTTCTCTCTAAACTCAAAACAGACCTGCTGCTGGCCTAAAATAGCAGCAAGTGGAAATCCACGGGACGGTCCCCGTCACTAGTTGCCCAATAACCTGGGTGACTGGCTCCCCCCTTAATAGGGCTCGGAGCCTGACTCCCACTCACTCTGGCCTCTTGTGACGTATGGAGGCACCAGCTCATCAGTAGTCACCACACTGAAGTGGTAAGACGACCATCAACAAAAACAAATCCTCGCCTTTTCACTTGCGGATTGTGGGCCGAACCCCTCTAAAAATATCACCAAGAAAAAACTGAGGGGGAGGCCTGGATTGCGGTAGTGACATTTATTAGGGAATCATCCACTCCCTGCCCACTTTAAAAACATTGTCTTCTTCGGGGTGGAAAACCAATGGGATGAGTACAATGTGGTAAAATCGTGACCAGTAGATTTTCTACCACTGGCTGCTGTTGTTATAATATCATACGTCTATGTTCTGACTACCTCGGAAATAAGCCACAGCCTTAACTTTGGTCTGTTTCACTTCTTATTTTATGCTTTTTTCAATTGCTGCCAGCTGTTTAGCTCTCGTTTGAGTCATGGAAGTTTCACAATAACAACAAGAAAGAAAGTTAACATGTGTTTGCTAATCACAGTCCCAGCAGCACCAAAGTGGCAAAATGACCCTGAAATATACTAATTGTTTTCATCTTTCTTCCTGAACTTGGACTCCAACTGCACTAGTTAAAAGCATGCTAATACATTCAGACACTCATGCCATTATTTCCATGAATTCATACTATCTGTCACTAATTTCCTCCATTTACATTTAGTTGTAAAAAATGCTGGAAAAAGGAGCACCATACACTAAAGTAAATCACGTATCTGCCCCCATGGCGCACCCAAAATTCAACTGTAGCACTTGTCACTCAACTTCCTATTGCAGGGCCATTTGTACAGTATGTACTCATACACTGGTAACCCACAGTTTGCAGTCTGTAAATCAGAGAGTACAAACACCACTTCCGGAAAACCATTTAGGACAGCAAAGGCAAAGTAAAGAGAGCCACATCCTCTGGCTAACAGGATATGCTGGTTAAATGACAGGTTTGCATAAATGAAGGGCTGTTCGGCTTGCCATCACACCCTTTAAATGGATTGTTTCCCTAAATGTATCTGCCTCTGTGTTCAAAATAAGTGTAAATGTGAAAACGGTGTTGCCTCTATCCTGAACTATATAACATGACTCTTTTAGTCAAAAAACAACACAGTTTGTCCTCAGGTGCATCACATCTCTGGATTAATTCTCATACTGAACACACCTTCTTTTTATAAACCAGCTGATATGTCTGAGCTTGCCATTGAGGTAAATTTCTGTTGATGAGGCTGTACTTTTGAGTCATTTTCCAAAGCTTGTTTACGTGTTTGCCTCCGGTGGCCATGAATGTGTTTTCTCTATTTCCTATATGAAAACAGTAGTTATTATGAAACTGGTTCATTCAGAAATCTCTGTCTTGATGAAGATTGCCTGAACATGCATGGGTTTTCAATTCCCCTGAGAATAAGGAACATATTTAAACATTATCTCCCATCCCTTTGGTGTAAAAAAAACAAAAAAACATAGAACCAAAGGAATAGTGCCAGACAGACAAGGGCCATTTAACTTGTACCAGACGAAGCTAAATACACTCTCCAGTGTCCATGAAAACAGGCGGTTCAGAGAGTGATTTAACTAGGTCTGTACAAGATAGATTTTTAAGTGTAAACAATTCAATAATGGAGGAGAAATCCTTTTCCTCTGGTTTAAATCATGTACAGCCATCTATAAAAAGGGTTAGGTGGTGTCTTTTTTGGGGGCTTGGTGAATTTGAATCAGAAAATAAAACTCTGTTTTCGTGATATTTTATGAGCCATCTTGCCTTTTCCAGAGGGATACCACCAAACCATAAAATGGTTGGCTTTCTAAACAATGTTGCATAACTTTAATTTCTTTCTCTTTTGTAACAATATGGGTTGACTAACTGTTGTTTTTAAGGGAAATACCATGCAGTTAAAGAATTGATATTGTCAAGAGCAGCCTCACCAGTATTTGCTCCTCCAAGGTCATAAATAAAAGTGACACGCAACTCTGGTTGTGATACCCAAACTCTACAGGCCATCTAAGGGTACTTTCCTGTTACGGATCTTGCACTTTGACCTCCCAATGAAAAGGGTCAAAACCAAAAGCAATTATACAAGGAAACGTAATAAAGAGGACTAGGATATCTTGCGGGGCTTCAGAATCAGTAATTCTGAAATACAAAGAAAGTGCAAAATGCATGCAGAGAGGTTAGTGGCAGATGGCAGTGCTGGTGAGCCATCAGACGCATTGGGCCAATGATCTTTCTTATTTCCCCTGAGTTTCTACTCACAGTCTAAAAATACACAGTTTTGGTGAATTGGATCCTTTTTCTGAGGTGTGACAGTGGATATATATTTGTTCTGTGATAGATGCCAACACCCCACTGTATCCCTTAATTAAAGTAGGAGGATATAGAATATGAATGTTTTAAGCATTTAACTGTACTCATGGACAGGGCTGGCCCATTGCATAAGTGAGTTGATCCTTGGGGTTATTTTAGAGGGATGGACGAATGGATGGTTATTTTTTTTAAATGTCAGCTTGAATTAGGAGACTACAAAATATGTACAGAAAGTGTATGTTACCAATTGTGGATTTCAGGGTTTGAAAGGAGTATTTTCCAGACAGGGAGGGTCTCATGAAAACATACTATCAAGTTGTATGATGAGAAATTAAGGCTCCAGCTTGAGTTTTGGAGCTTGACCCACACTGGAGACTACAGGCCACAGCCACACTACCACGTTTCCGTTTTAAAACGCATCTTCTGCTGCGTTTCCGCATAGCGTCCACACTACTCTGGAGTTTTAGAACCCAGGGGTTAGTATCAAGTCTGACCTTTTATTATTAACCATAACCATAATACTCTGTTGTATTTTCTGTAACTAAGCACACACACGCACAATTCCAGAATGACGGTGGAGATGCTAAACCCCAAGGAAAATATCATCTGAGACTCAAAGAGGCTAAGTGCTCATAAAGCTTTTAACCAAAATCATTCTTTTCTTCAATTTTATTTGAGGAGAGGGATGTCAAGAGCAATATTACGTGCGTAAGCGCAGACACTGACGCATGTTGCTGTCATATATTCTACATCTGGGTAAATAACACATTTTACTTAAAATCATACACGCCACGCACACACTCACACACACAAGCTTTGGATGTCCCACCACACCAGCCAGGGACCAAATGAGACAAGACCTATCATGTCTCCTCTCAGTGAGAGCAGACGTTGTTGACTCACTGTAGTCTAGAAGCGCTCAGCCTGCGTCCCACCACAGCTATGCACCGTCTGACCAGAGCCTCGGAGCAAGGGTGTGCAGACTCACACACGTTTATGGATGCAAACATTACACAAACACAGTTAGACACACATATATACAGGTACATAGACACATACATATCCTAGTCACACTCTTTCTCCAGTTTTCCTCTTTAATCTACTCATTCGCCACACACCTCGACAGCAAGAAAACATGCACTTTCTTTTGTTCTTTCTGTCCTTTAATTGCGCTACCTTTAAGACCTGACCATTGGATGCTTCATATATCTGTTATACAGTAATCTGATAGGGAGTGTTTACTCTTTGTTGACGGACATTACACGTGTCAAACATTTCTGCAAAGGCTTTCTGTAAAACCACTTTTGTTGAAAGGGTCAGTTTTCTCTCCACAAATCCTCCGACCATGTGCCTTGAGTGAGCCAGACACACTCCAGTCTGTCCACAGAATTTAATCACCTGACTCCCTCACACCCATGGATTAACCTGTTATAGGGCCCCACTCAAAAATAAGCTTTTGGTCCCCCTTCGGCCCCCTGACTCCCTCCCTTTGTGTACTGTTTACTCCTCTACTAATTACAGTGCACACAGCAGACTATAAATGGCAGAGGACGCAGAAAACAGCCACTACGCCTGTGCTGGAATAAAACCACCTGGACCTTTTCTTTCTGCAAATTTGGGATCATTTGATTAAACACAATTTTATTTAGAGAAGTGCACCATGTGAACACAATGTAAAGTAAAAAATAATGAAGGTCTGAAAGGCTGAAAGTTAGGAGGCTTAGAAAATACACATTAAAGCAGCTATGATCAAAATATCCAATGTGAAAACAATGAGAAAGGGGTTGCTAGTAGTGATGAACATACAGGAATAGCCACTAAAATATCCAGCTTTGGCTCGCATCTACGCAGCTTTCCAAATTCAGCTGTCCGGCCCCCATTTTTACTGTTTTGGTTTACCCTTACTGCTCTTATAATGTCGCTTTCAGGTGCAGAAGGAAGCTGTTTTCAGTGAAAAAGATAGATACCTGGAGCTTTGGGGACCTGTTGTTTATCCAGCCTGGCTCACACCTGTGACCTGCACACACACACTCACGCAAAGAGGACAAAAGCAACCCACACAAACCGATGTGCAGCCACACATGCGTAGCCACCCACAGTCAGACAGACAGATAAGGAAACACTTAACCAGTGTCTCACCACAAACACACACACAGACAAAACTGACACACCCCACCATTCACTGTCCTGGCCTTGTTTACTCATGACCATCGCAGCTCTGCAACACTCAACCCCATCATTCCACGGATTCCTGAGTCCCAACACCATTTTATGTGCTTTGCAAAAAGACTTTTGCTTTTTTGTAAGGAGAGGAGTCACAAAGGCATTTCTAGATAATTCTGCTAATATAACGACAGTGAATGATAACGAAAGAGCAAACTATTTGCATTCAGTTAAAATCTAATTGTTCTGCATGCTGTCTTGTTTGGAGGGCCACACTGCAGTGACACATATTTGACAGAATCTGACATGATAATGAAAAGTGGGATCTACTGGAGTTTACATAACCTGCCTCAGAAGGCCTTCATCTCTCCAACGCTGCCATCTGAAGTGACTCTGATTGCTCAACACACTCCCTCATTTTCTTTTACCTTATTGTCAGGTTTCATCTTACATAACAAGAATAAACAAAAGATGCACTCATGATTGTTTGACACAGAAAAGGGAGAGAAAGTGTCTGGCCAAAGAGTAATTTTCTGTATTTACTTTATTCTCTCAAATGCTTGGTTTCCTCCCACAGGAAAAGCTATGTAGGCCAGGTGAACTATGTGAACTCTAAATTGCCTGCTCAGTGTGGATGTGTATAGTCCAGGATGCTGATCCTGTGACCCTGCACAGCAACATGCAGCTATAGAGACTAGATGGATGATTATACAGTACCACTGTGTCCATCTGATGTGTGCAGTCTGTAAGAAAAGAAAACATTAACAATTCTCTGTGAGCTACAAAAATAAACAATGTTTAATGGTCATTTATAGCAGTTTTACTTCACTAACTGACCCCTTAACTTTTAAAATGTATCTTATTAAGTTATTGCCTCAGTTTGCTTTAACCTTGAATGGTTAATTGATGCGTAGTTCTTGCACCCATGGAACTGCATGGGCCTTTGAGCAAATCTCAAACTAAGATGAACATGAAGGACAGCTAATGCCATCTAGTGACAAACCCTGGATCTGCACAAGATGACTAGACTAGAGATACATTCATTAATCTACCGCCTTTCAGTCAAATAGACTCAATTGGATGTAATATTAAAATAAACACACATACACACAAAAACAGTGACACATTATAAATTACTGTCAAACTGACTACAGACTACAATCATTACAATGATATATATATATATATATAAAATATAAAAATCCATCTAGGTTGGATATTTGCTGTAAGGCGTGCAATGCTGTAGCACATATATAACAGACTGCTGTATGTATATATATTTATATATATATTTATATATATATATTTATTTATATATTTATAAATATTTTTTTTTTTTTTTTATTTATATATATATGTATACAGTACCAGTCAAAAGTTTGGACACACCTTCTCATTTAATGGTTTTTCTTTATGTTTATTTTTTGTTGAGTTCATTACAGTAACTATCTCATTAAAGTGTGCATGGATCAGCAGGGGCAGTGTTGCGCAATTCGTGTTGTGGTTACGTCACACTCCTGCGACACGTCCACCTTCTGGCAATTTCAATGACAGTTTGCATCCATTTCTTGTGCGTTTCTTTGAGTTTAACCGTAAAGTGACGACCATGCACAGAGCAGCTCTCAGCACGATGATCCGCAGGTGTTCACAGCGCAGAGGTGAGCAGGGACGAGCTGCAAACCGATGTAAAC
>NC_072457.1:28118682-28253696 GCF_027596085.1 Anoplopoma fimbria | reverse complement strand
GACTGTAACAATAGCTTTGTTTTGCATTACATTTCTTAACTGCTGTTTTTTTTATTATTGAGATATTGATATGATATAATAATAATATATATATATATATATATATATATATATATATATTATATTATATATATTATATATATATAATATAATATATATATATATATATATATATATATATATATATATATATATATATATATATATATATATATATACAGACACAGACAATAAATACACATATATACAACTACACAGACAATAAATACACATACTATACAACTACACAGACAATAAATACACATACTATACAACTACAGACACAGACAATAAATATATATAATATATATTTATTGTCTGTGTAGTTGTATAGTATGTGTATTTATTGTCTGTGTAGTTGTATAGTATGTGTATTTATTGTCTGTGTAGTTGTATAGTATGTGTATTTATTGTCTGTGTAGTTGTATAGTATGTGTATTTATTGTCTGTGTAGTTGTATAGTATGTGTATTTATTGTCTGTGTAGTTGTATAGTATGTGTATTTATTGTCTGTGTAGTTGTATAGTATGTGTATTTATTGTCTGTGTAGTTGTATAGTATGTGTATTTATTGTCTGTGTAGTTGTATAGTATGTGTATTTATTGTCTGTGTAGTTGTATAATATGTGTATTTATTGTCTGTGTCTGTGTAGTTGAGCTGCTGCAACACTTGAATTTCCCCATGGGGATCAATAAAGGAATATAATAATAATAATAAATATATATATAAAGCTAGGAGTTGCAGGGTAAAACAAGTTATTTGAAAGTGAGATTTTGTTTGTTAATTTGAATTATGTTTATAACACAGAAGAGCAGAAATGTGTAGCTATGTTGCTTTATTACATTACATCAGCTCACAGTACGGACATACAGTACCAGTCAAAAGTTTGGACACACCTTCTCATTTAATGGTTTTTCTTTATTTTTATTTTTTTCTACATTGTAGATTAATATTGAAGACATCCAAACTATGAAGGAACACATATGGAATTATGTGGTAAACAAACAAATGCTCAACAAACCAGAATATGTTTTATATTTTAGATTCTTCAGAGTAGTTGAATGAGAAGGTGTGTCCAAACTTTTGACTGGTGCTGTACTTTTAGCCGTAACGTTCTTAAAAAGGAGAAAAATATATCCTGCATGGCTTCAATGTCGTTACGTGTTTGTAATTATGTTGTAACCCAAACCTGTATGTAATAGTTCCCCTGCAGCTGAGCTCACGTGCTTACGGTGTAGTCCCGCCCCCACGCGACAGTGAGGAGAAGGAGATGTTGGACCAAATGCTGCGCGTGGACCACGCTGGTGAATACGGAGCCAACCGCATCTACGCCGGCCAGATGGCGGTGTTGGGACGATCCAGTATTGGACCTCTCATCCAGGTTTCTGCAGAATGCCACACATGAAGTCATCTCACGAGCAACAATGTTTACTTGATCTTTAAAATTCATAACTGGTCAATAACCTGCACTAGACAATAGTTGGTATATGGTCCCAAATGTCAACATTTTTGAAAATTGTTCAGTATGCAGATATCATAAGAGAAACTCTCACAACAATATAACCAATGTTGCTGGTTTGGGATGACTTCTCCTGAAGGATGAGTCCTACCATCTACAGAGAGAGGGACTGCTGTTTATTAAGGATATAAAATTCACTTTTAACTTTGATTTAACTCTGCTGAATGTTTAGATCTGACACTAGAATTTGGTTTGGGTAAGAGGGTGAATCGGAAGAGTAGTAATAAGTATATTTTGTGTATCTGCATCATTTAAAATACTCCATGTTTGTTTTTCTTTAGGAAATGTGGGACCAAGAAAAGAAACACCTAGAGAAATTCAATGAGATTCTGGCTGAGAACAGAGTTCGTCCCACAGCGCTGTTACCCCTCTGGAATATTGCTGGATTTGTATTAGGTTGGCACATACGGCAGAGTTCATAATCAAATTATGAGATAAATTACTTTGAAGAACAAATCACAGGCAAAGAAAAACGTTGTTGACACTGTACCTGTTTGGGAGTCCTTCTAAAGTAGCTTAGTTTGTTTTGCTTTGGGTTGTTATAATGCTTCATTTATTGTGAATAAAGTAAGAGCTCTATCTGCTGTAGAATAATCCTAAAATACCTTTGTTTCATTGGTGCATTTGTCCACCGTCACATTAGAACCTGATGTTAACAGGTGTATAAACAAATTATTACCCTATTTAGCGACTTAGTCTGCTGTACTTTTTAGGCAATATGTAGTCAGTTGCTGCTTTATTATTAAATCTTAAATGTGTATTTATTTTGTTTTAAATCTAGGTGCTTCCAGTGCACTACTGGGAAAAGAGGGGGCCATGGCCTGCACGGTGGCGGTGGAGGAAAGTATTTCCGAGCACTACAACAGCCAGATAAGAGCTCTGATGGAAGTTGACCCTGAGAGATACACTGAACTGTTACAAGTGAGTCAGCCACTGTTTTCTCTTTGACTCTGTCACTTACATTGGCATTGTGGTGATACATAAAGGATTCATGGTACAGAGTTTTTATAGTATTACACAGAAACAAACAAGCATCTTAACAAAATAAAGCATTAATGTCAAACATACATGTCACACAGGGGATCAACAAAAAAATGTCAAAATGGAGGAAGAAGCTCTGAATGTAAAACATGATCGATTAGGGAAAACATAATGAAGATATTTGAATGTATTGCTTAGTGGTTATAGATATTGTATATTTAGAGGGATGACCTGAAGACTGGAAATGTTCTCCAGAACAACTCCAGATTGACATATTTGCACAGTGAAAACAATGAGGTTATATCTGTAAAAAAGCACCGTATTTAGATTTGATTGTTGCTGCTCCTGCATGCTGGCAAACTTGTTGCCTTCAACCAGCAGGTTAAATGGTGGATTACATATTTTTCATTTATCTTCATTGAGCTGGTTCAGACTTTACTATAACCGCTATCTCCAAGGTTAAACAAGATTTTACACATTTTGTCTTCATTGTGTTTGCCTTCACTTACATTATCAGGTGGCTTTTGATATTTGGAGCTGGACATTGTCACAAGTAACAGTTTATATCTTTCTTAGTATGGACACATAACCTCAGCAACAATAGCATCGTGAATTTTTACACATCCTAGCACATGGCTTATTCCCTATTTTTTTATCATTTGTAGCGTCTCAGGATACTTTACAGATTGGTCAAACCAGAGAAGCAACAACGCATGAAGATTGACCGAATTCAAAGAGTGCCTCTTAAAGAGTTCATTCAGTTGTTATTATGCCTGATCATGTTACATACAATAATTGGGCTGCATGGTTGATTCATGCAGTTAATATGAATGGAAATTGTTACAATAGCATCAATTTAAACAGCAGTTTGGAGCAGCAAATATGAACCATGTAAATAAGACAACTTTAAAAACGAGGCGCTCTAAAAAGTACAATATAAGCTTCTTGTTGCTGGCCTAATGAATGGTATTGTGTCGCATTTTAACAGGTCATAAAGGAATTCAGAGATGATGAGATGGAGCATCATGATACAGGATTGGAGCATGATGCTGAATCAGTGAGTATAATTTACTTATCTTTCACTGCACCATGCACATAATTACTTTTCACAAAAACTTGATTAGAAGACGTCTTGTTAAATCAAAGTACACTACAAAACATTAATATCAGTAGTCATTTATACCAGTATTGAGCTCTCTTTGCATTGTTTAATTCATGTCATTTAAAGTACCATAATCTAAGCACGTTTTATTTGTTTTTTGTTTTAGGTTCCTGGATACTGGCTACTAAAAAATGCAATACAGCTTGGCTGCAAAGCTGCAATATATGTTTCTCAGCGTGTCTAACATTATATTTACAATAATTGAAAATTTGCTCCACTGTTTGATATGTTGACTCAGTTTGTATAAATGATTTGAATTTGAATTTGAATCCTGCTCCATTGTAAATGAAAACACTTTAAAGTATTGTATACAAACTTCATTCAAAATGAAGTTGCCTACAGGAAGCAAAATTGTACTTCTCTGTAAAGTGTATGATACACAGAATGTTTAAATCAGAGGAGGTTACTCTTCCTGATTAAATAGCAGATCTCTACACTGTTGTCTCAAAGTAAATGCTGTGTCACTTTTTCTTCACACTTCTTCCGTCAAGAGGCGGCTTACCTGGTAAGTGAGGTTAATGAGAACGTTAGAAAAACACTTTTGTAGTAGTGATTCAACTATTAAGAGTAAGCCTGTATTCGCAATTAGCTAATACAATATCTTATTGATTGCTTATTTTCTTCCTTAAGATATCTGAGTGATCTTGCACCTGCTAGTGCAGCAGTGGACAAAAGACAAAGATCTTACATTTCCCGTTCAACAATATATAAATACCTAAAATACATGTAATGAGGTAGTATTGTTACTAGCATAAACAGCCATCATACCCTTCAACAAACTCTCGTTTCACATGTAATGGTTCGTATATATCAAGCTGAGCAATGTCTTGTCATCCTGGCCTAACTGCTAAGCGTCCTCACACAGCTGTTCTGGGTACATTAGGTCACTGAGAAAGACGGATTGACAAGAGTGCTTGTCCAGGGGCCCCTAATCTATTAGGCCTTTCAGCAGGTTGAGCAAAGTGTTCATCCCCCTCTGAGTCAGTATTAGTTTGTCCTCACTGCACATAGAGTACTGACCCAAGGCCCTTTTACCCATCATGCACTGGGGACATATTGATGCAGTGATTTATGGCCAGTGGGTGGGGGGCTGATAGGACTCAAATCCTTTGATGGAAATTCGTCTCCTGGCTCCAGCACGCAGAAAGGGTGGTTCAATTAAAAACCTCATACTATACAATGTATGTGAACAAAGTTGGGTGACAAATTAAAGGAGAAAACAACAATGTATCAAGCAATTGAGTCACAACAGGTCTGTGGATATCTGGAGCGATGAAAACACCATTCTTACAAAATAAATTCCCTTATTTGGTGTGATGATGGTAGTATAGAACCCTTTGTTAAGCCACCACAGGTGTCCAATCTGCAACTATTCTGATAATCGGTTAATAGTTAATTTAAGAAATACGAGCGGCATTGCTCTATGGATGATATGTCGGTCGAATGGTCGGTCGGTCAGCTTATCAGAAGTAGGTTGAAATATGTCAACCACCTTTGGATGGATTGCCATGTATTTTTGTTCTTGATCACTTTTCCTCTTGATCAGCGTCACTATGAGGTTCACGTTTGTGGTTAGGGATGCACTAATCCAACTTTTCAGTCCTGATCCTTGACGGCAGCCTGTTATCGGTGAATAACCTGAAACCTGAATAAAATAGTGACTACCCTACTCCATATCTAGTAATACCTTAACCCCTTTATTTGCATTAATGATTTATCTGTTTTATTAACAATATATTTATCGGTTAGTTTTGCTGATCACAGCGATGCCCTTTTATGATCTCTGTGTTCTGCAAAATTTGTTTCTACATTTTCTAGCTATCAAAACACTCACTGTTTTACCTGCACTTAATAAAACAAGAACAGTTTTTCTTGTGTTGATGTAACAAAAGGGCACATATGTAACTTCAAAAGTCACAAGAGGTCATCCCACTATGCATGAGCAATATGAGACAGTGTGCAGCTTTGCAAATCAGAGGTAGAGGATCATACATTCTCTCTGCCCAGATTAATAGTGCTGACAGTTTAATAGCAAGGTGTAACTGTTTAAATAAAGCAACAAAAGTACAGCTCCATCTGTAGCACCATTTTAGGTGACGAAATTACTGGTAAATAAAAACAGGAGTGATGACTCACTAAACATGCAGGTGTTAATAACCAACTTTACATCTACATTAGCTGCCATTGATATAATACTTTTTAATAGCACCTGTAGTTTTAACTTTACTTATTTAGAAAGTATAATTTCTGTGTCCGTCTACGGCCATCAGGAGTTCATGCGAAGTGTTTAGGTTCATTTCTCAGAATTCAAAAGGAATCTGCTGAAACACTGACTGAGAAATTGGCAGCAAGAATTTTGAGAAAGGCAATAAAACTAAACTGGGTCTGTCTTGCTACCCGTGAAAAATTTTGGTTGTAAATTTTGAGCAGCACGAATAATACAAATCCTTATAAGTCATAAAAGCTTTCGGATACAGATTGAATTGCTTCTTGGCTATATGCAGACTGTCAGTCAGCAGCCCTCTTTCTGGGGTTTATGGTAACGAACAGATAGCACAAGGTCCACCTGAAGCGTTGAGTAGCCTCTGGGGATTGAGTTGATATTGTTTCACTTTAGAATCACTGTAAAACGGTACTGTGGTAGTCCCATAAAGTGCACAAACACACATGGATTTTTATCTCCAATTCGTCCATTTAAAATGATAGAATAAACAGAATAATCATCAAACATCTCCTGGTCTGTGATGACATATAAGCGTATATATCCTTTTTAAAAGTCAGGTTGGAAGAAAAAAACATGCGCTTCATATGCATAGTCCCATTGCAGAGTGTCCTACCCAACATAAATGGCTTTCTTAATGTTGGACCATCATAGTTAATCAAGGTTTAAGCTTTTAGACACTGGCAGGATTGAAGAGACTAGTTCAACAATTTGGGAGCTAAGCTTATTTGGTTGTTACGGAGAGTTAGATGAGAACATCGATAGTGATATCAATGTTCTCATCCAACTCTCAGCAAGAAAGCAAATAAGTGTATTTTTCAAGATGTCTTTATATTGCTTTAAAGTACTGATACTACATCTTTTTGTAATTCCCAAACCCCAAATCGCCTTAATATAGAGAATGATTGTCTTTAATAATAAGGGTCCACATTCAATTTCTCTGTTTGTCCATTATGCTGTAAAAGTCTGTCAACCTGACATGATATTGCTAATCATGGACATAATGATACATAATGCTCAGCCCAGTTGGCTGCCTGGGGCAATAAAGTTAACACAGATGCTAACTGTCATGTCACCATACATTTTATGTGCAAATCACGTGCATACTTATTAGAGTATGCATTGCCTTGATCCTTTAACAAGAGGTTCCAAGAAGTGAGGGCCCATTAAGTCGAACTGACTCACTAGTGCTTTTCATATACTTTTGGTTATTTAGGTCAACTATTCAAATACAGCATGGGCTGAAAAACACCCACACTTAGACAGGCAACTCTATAAATAGTAAACATTTTTACCGTTCCGTGGTATGTCTATACATATAAATACCTGTAGTGTGATGTCACTATCTGCTCTCAATTGCTGTGTTACATATCTAAACTTTGTTCTTGTTTTTACAGAGTTTGTTTTTTGCTTGTGATACATAAGTGAATATTTTAAAATTGTTCTGCTGAAATATGCATGTGTTCATGTCCACGTGCATCTGACTACTTAGATACATGATAAATCTTTTGGGTGACTGAGGGGTGTGTGGCCCGAACGAGCTGTAAACCATGTGTCCACATGTCTTCACAACACATCATGCAAAGGGCTGACATCACTTCAGCTGGAATGTCTGATTTACGGCCTGCCACCCTGTGCCATCTACCAATCGTTTTGAAGAAAGAAAAAACAAACCAAGGTCAGTCTTCGAGGAAGGTTCATCAGTACAACATTTTCAAGATTAATCTTGTGATGTTGCACCATTTTAATAATATCATCACAACAAACAAGCGTGCAGAAAATAAGCAGGACCACAATAATGCCAAAAGAGCCCTGATCATGTTATAGATATTTGACAAGTGCATGCATAATATGTTCTTTTTTAGCAGTTTTACTATGAAAAATGTAGAGCTACAGCAGACACATTTTGATACCATTAAATGTGGATGTAATTCTGCATGTGCACTTAACAAATCATTGCTACAAATCACTTCAAATCAGACGGCAAACAGATTTTTTTGGAGCGTGTATAGTATGTAAACATTTTTAGGGTGTGGCTATAATTTTTTTAGTGACGTGAGGAATAAATAATAAATAAACAAAATGACATGTAGACATATGGTCGGTCTGATCCACCACTTTGGTCCCAACTAAAATTTCCAAACAACTTTTGGATGGATTGGGACAAAACTTTGCTTGGCCTTCACAGTGTTCCCTTAACTTTTGTGCAACATTAACATTAGTGTTACCATTTGGTTAAAGTTGTATGTGTCCAAAACCTATAAAATTACATTTCCATCAGCCTCAGTTATATTTAGCGTTTAATGCTAATTAGCAAGTGCTAGTATACTAGCACACTAAACTAAGATTAAAATTGTAAAAAGTATACTTGCCAAACATCAGTATGTTAGCATTGTCATTAGCATTTAGCTCAAAGCACAGCTGTGCCTAAGGACAACCTCACAGAGCTGTTAGGATGGTTGTCCTGTTGTCACTTTAGTGGAGTAATAAGACATGCAGAACTATATTCCTCGCAAATCACAGCCACACAGCTCAGTTAGCAAGCTGATTTCTGATTTCCATATATTCCAATGTTTTTTAGGGTGTGGACTCTGAGGTATATGTAACAGATATCAAGGTGACATTAGTCTGAATCTTCTCTTATCAGATGGGGCTTGTGCAGCTTTTTCCACCTTGTGCTGTGCAATCATCGTATTGTTGATCAGGTGTGAAGAGATATGTGCAGACCTCTTGTCAAATCCTAGCATGGCGTGACCCCACTGCTGGTATCCATCACTGCACTGACAGGCCTGGTGGTACATCCCGCATGACTCCAAGGCCACGTTGCTGCTCCACTGTGTCACAAGTCCCAAAAGACAGGCTGATCACTCGAGCACAGTATGCACCCACCCCATCCCCCTCCAGAACCAGTGGCCCACTTTGGTAGGAGAAAAGTAGAGAACAAAAACCTTATGGAGAAGATAACATTTATATGCAGAAATTGTTTGAGGAAAAAACAGGGTAGGTACAAGTTGCATGACTTGATAAGTATTTAACTTGAGATTTAGGATTGTCATTGTGGCATTCATATTCGAGGTGGAACATATTTTGCCGGGATGAAGGTGCGTCTGGCATGCCGATAAGGTGGACAGAACGCATAGTTTGGTTGTGAGGGGTTCAGCAGAGTGAGCTGCAGCGTCTCGCAGCACACAAAACGTATTTGCTTGTCAGCTATCCAATGCTATGTCTGTTACATCACCATCCCAACCCTCCTGAGTCCAACACCTTGTATTCCTGCCATCGACCCCTACTCCATCTATCACACTGATGCATTGGCAGTCTGCAGAAGGTTACCACGCAAGGCCTCTTAACACCTGGTTTTAGGGATAGCTTTGCCCACCCCACCTGCTAGCCTCCTGCAATGGCCCAGCATTTTACAGCGATCCCGCTAAGACCCCGCCTGTCGTCCTCACTGATTGAATAGAGAGTGTTACTACAACCAGGTCTCATATCGCTCGCCTGAAGCTCATTTCATGTGGCTTGTAAAGATGCCACTCTTATCTCCTATTACTCATGGGCTTCTTTTCACAGCTATGCTCTCCACTGCTGGTGACAACATAGATTCAGAGGGATGCCGTTGTAGATTGTCAAATTACACGCAACATGGCAGCGGAGGCTGCAAGGCATGATTTTACGATATGGATCACAACCTCATGGAAGGTTTTATTGTTAAATTTTTCTACAAATATGTGTTTTAATGAATCTTATAACAAGAGCTTGTTGACTAAACCACTCTAAGGTCTGAATGTGTTGTTCACACGGTTGGATATTGGACTTTCTTCAGGGCATGAGAATCCAGCACATGACTGCTGTCTCTGGTTCGCTCGTTCTTTGAAGCTATCAGCCGACAAATATTCTAGCTCGCAGCCGGGCCATCAGCTCTTGAGGTCGGTGATGACACACATGCTCAGCAGACAAAGTGCCCAAACCACCCTGGCTTTAGGTGTCCTGACCTTGGAGGTTGGCTGTGAAAAATAACAACACAAGGGGAGAAAGAATGCCTCCTGTGCTGCACAAGAGTCAAGCTGTTGCCCCGGTCAGGGTGAAGTTCAACATGTCTCATAAGCCCCTTAAAACGTATATAAAATGTTTGTTTTCAAAGGTAAAGAGACAAATGTTATAGACTCCAGAAGTGTGTCAGGTCTCACTTTATATGTGTGTGCGTGCGTGTTTAGTGGTGTGTGAGTGTCTGTTGTAGATGCTACGACGGACAATGCTAGACAAGTTGGATGAGTTGAATCACTGGAGGTGTAGCACGCAAATACACTTAATTCCATTGATCTGAAGCCTTCTGTGAAAACTTATCATTCTGTCCAATCCCATATCAAAGAAAAACAAAATAGCAGCAATGCCATCTCTCTGTTCGTGACATTCTAGCGAAATGGTGAGAGATTTACAGCAACTTCTTTCGGTTTTCAGCTATTTGAGGTATCTGTTACAGATTGTTGCATTGATTTCTGGGAAGACAGATGGTGGTGTGCATGCTTCAAGACAACTGAAGGAATGAAGAATTGTTCAGCTCGGTAGATCAAATTCAGTATAGTTATGTCCTTAGAGTACATTTTATTGCGCGTAGGTGCATACGATCTCTCAGACATATTTTTGAGAAGCTTTGTTTTCTGTCTTGCCAAAGTTGAAAGTAGATAAAATAGCTTGAAATGCTTGAAAATGAGACAAAAATACTTATTTTTCTGCCAAAGCAATGAGACAAACCTTGATAAATCTGTCTGCCTTTTTTTGCAATTCTCTCAAAAAACTCATTATTGCAAACAACATTCTGTACAATTTGATTTTCTTCAGCCAAAATAGAATGACATCTTCAAGACACCAACAACAAAGACAAATATTTGATACCAATTTTACTTTACACCTTTGACTTAATCATAATGATTTTATTTAGATGTGAACTGAAGGTTTATTGTCTTTACTCTTTTCTCCTGCAACACAGCACTCCTCTCAGCCCAAGCAGTCTTCCAAGCAATCATTATTGGACGTGATTGACATGTCAGGATGGTGTGCATTTCATTGTTGAGAATTTTCGAGCCCTTGGCCTCATGAACCTTCAGCGATCAGCGGTACGTCACCCTTCAGCCATCCTACGGACACAAGGCTTGATTACCGACTAGGCAAAGTGGGCGACTGCCCAGGGGCAAGAAAAAAAATATTCTGCTTCATGTCATTTACACAATTAAAATCAATTTGAACCAGTGACGTAGATTATCAACTTAGATTATCAACTGTGATGGGTCCTGCATCTCATTGTTTACGAATCAAAATGTCACTGGCAATCATTTTTTGTTTTTTTCTGAGGCTTAAAAATATGAAACAAAATCATTTTTTAAGGAAGACTTGGGCTTGTTGAGTGTCTTGACTAGAGTGTCCACCATCTGTGCCTTGAAAGTGTCCGCTAAATTGTTGACCACGCAGGAAGCCTTATGGTACCATTCATTCCCATGTCGGAAAGTGTTTGAAGTGTGTACTCCAATGACCTCGGGGTCACATACCACACAAAGGGGCTATGCAGTTATGCTGACCATGTAAATGTTTAAATCAAAACACAAGCAATCAAAGATGGACGTTGGAACGGAGAAGGAGAGAGACAATGGGGGAAGGAGAGCTCGTTCTTTAACCATGGTCAGATGGGAGAGAGCTAAGTGGTGGGTGTGTGCAAAGACTTGTAATGTGTTGAAGAGACGCACGCGTGTGTTATCGTTTCTCCTCGCCACTGGCCATCCAGTACCTCCCCTCGCGGTGTGTCGTCATCAGTTTATCTCGGGGCCTGGCTGGAGCTGCAAGTGAAAATGGGAGGAAATCTGATCCATATGGTGGCACTATAAAGCTCACAGCTGATTTGCAGGCTTCATCAAAACCTGGTCAAGGCTTCATTGCTACTCATGACTGGCATCATCCTCTCACACCTGGTTACTGCGATCTGAACTTCTCACTCCGTCTTCAGCAGCACTATTTGTCTGCGTGACCCCTGGGGCGCCTCAGCTACCATCTTCAAAGCTGATTCTTCTGAGAGAAGTAAGTTAATTCCCCGATTGAAAAGTGATGGATTTTAATTTGAAGATTAGGAAGATTTGTTCAAATCATTTTTCATGTTTTTTATGTGCATGTATGATGCCAGATTAAGTATGAGTATGAGTAATTATGCATTGGGTGTGTCTGTTCTTGTGTTGTCTCAGATATGAAGATTCTAGGCAAATTTGCTTTCTTGCTTTTGCTCGGGGGAATCTTGTGTCAGAACAACCGTAATGCTAAAGCTGGTGGCAAGTCCACCAAGAAGTCTGGTGGGAACCAAGGAGGTGATATTGCCCAGTCACCCCCAGTGGTGGATCTGACTCCTGGAGCTGCTGGAAGCACTGTAAGCCCTAGAGGCACTGGAAGCTCTGGGAGGTCTGGAAGCACTGGAAGCACTAGAGGCACTGGAAGCTCTGGGAGGTCTGGAAGTACTGGAAGCGCCAGAGGCAGTGGAAGCACTGGAAGCACTGGAAGCTCTGGAAGCACTGGAAGCACTGGAAGCACTAGAGGCACTGGAAGCTCTGGGAGCTCTGGAAGCACTAGAGGCACAGCTGAAGCAGGGCGGGAGGGTGCTGCAGGACCTCGAGCAGCTGGACAACAGACAGATGGTATGAGGCTGCACTTCCTCAAGAACAACCAAGTAACATGTAATGATGGAACAGCAGCTGGGTGAGACATTCTCGATATTTTTTAGCAGGAAATTATGACAAATCTGCAATTTGCTTTATTTTTGCAGATAATACAGTGATTTTAGAAGCTACATCGAGCATCTGTGTGTCCATACATGGCTGCTTTATCTCCACCATCTCCTCATTCTTGTTTATTTGTGGTTCTGCAGGTTTTACCTTAAGGAGTTCAGAGGAAGCCGCCGATGGCTGTTATTTCTGGAAGGTGAGTTTTTAAAAGCCAACTGGTTAATTTGGTCCTTAAAGGTCAGATTGTTTTGGCGTGACGCCCCCATTGGAATTTTGATGGGGATGTCATCTTGTCCGGTCAACTTCTGTTTTTCTCCTTTTTTGGTTACTGCCTGTCACTTTGACAGACTTATAGTGGGAGACATTTATGTGGATTGTCCTCCAGCTTGACTTCTATTTACCAAGCACAAGCATTTTAACCTGTACTATCTATTACAGGATATATGATTCAGAAGGGTATTATTAAGAGCAGTAGAATCTAATCAATTGATTTTGTTGGATATAATCAAGTCAGATTTTTTTTATGTCAAACCCTATGCATAAGCTGAAAGCCAATCAACAAATGACGTGCTGACAGTTTGCAAATTAAAGGCATCATTCGTCGTTTTTGTCCAACTCTCAGTGAACATATAGCCTTGTTAGCAAACCAGGCTACAGGTGCATTCCTTTCCCTCTCCATTCCTCACGGGCCTTTGTGATGGGCTAACAAGGGTTGCCCTGCTGTGCCTGATGTGAATGTCTAATATTAGTCTCTATTATTTTTAGGTGGCTGGTGCTGCCACAGCAAAGATACCTGTGATTCCAGGTACCAAAATATACCCAGACTGATGAGCTCATCTAGTTGGCCCCAAACAAAAAGAGGTAGGTCAACCAGCCTTGTTTTAAACATACGTCATGCTGTTCTCATGATGTTGCTGGTTTTACGTAACCTTCTGTGAAACAAATGGACATCTGTGTGATCTCTGATTGGTGGATTCACAGGAACTGGAATTTTGTCTTCTCAAGCACAGGAAAACCCACACTGGCATAATGCAAACATTGTGTAAGTACTTATATATCCTCATTGTGTGTCTTACTGTGGCTACTGGATGTGTCACTGGCAGACAATCCTTATTTTTAAATGTTTGTGAGACAGAGACATCTCCTTATCCACAATTCTATATACATTAAAATATGATCTTATGGCTTATGCAAGAAATCTCTTTTGTTTGTGCCTATTGTTGTTTTAATTAATTTTTTACTTAAAAATGCATTCATTGTTTTTTTTGGCACTATGGGTTTTAAAGCTTTTTTAATTAATAGAAAACTGCCTGTTGTGCCTGGAAGAGGGTGGTGATCGTGAACCAAATCAGTAAAGTTGCATGCTGTGAAACCAAAACAATGAGATTAAAAATGTTATAACGCTCCACAGAATTGAGGGGAACTACAGGGTCTTTGTGGATTTAACATTGTGGGTTTGAGTGTCCCAGTTGGCACGATCACTTGATCTAGTGTTAATATGAATATTGCTTTAAAACAAGACTAACTTTTAAAGACGTTTTTAAACACAATCTTCCTCTTAAAAAAATCATAAGCAATAAAATGTACCGATGCTCTATACACTACGCTTTGGGATTTTGCTTCCTCAGCCTTACTTGGTTTACTATAACAAGTAGCTTACTAAGGTTAATACAGGGTTTGTCAATTTCTGATGTATGACAGAAGAGATGAATTTCATGAAGGAGAGGTGGAGTCCTTTTAATGGCCTCAAGCTTTCTTCTAACAAATGTCATTGTCTCCTTTTCTGCAGATTCATCCCGTACTGCTCCAGTGATGTATGGAGTGGCACGGGGGTTGCCCCGACCCCTCCTCCAAGGCTCCGGCAAAGCAGGGAAAAAGAGAGAGATAGAAATACAAATGCAAGTAAGTTTCTTCAGATCCTTAAAGAGTTTTTCTGTTGTTTTTTTCCTGTGTAGTATCGTACTCCCAATCATTTGATGTGTGTATTTGTTATCAGCTGAGTACACCTTCATGGGATCTCTGATTATCCGCGAGGTCATCAAGGACCTCATCCCCAAAGGAATCAAGCAGGCCAAGGTTGTCATGCTGTCTGGCACGAGGTGAGTTTGTTTTATGGCTTATGCTTTAATGCTGACCACAGGTCAGCCTGCATCCATCCCCTGTACCGTCTGGACCATCTCCGTGCAACATTAAACGAGGGAAACTCTATTTATGGGGATTCCTCTTATCAACGATAATTACATAATGTCTTCTAAAGGGCCTTGCCCTGTAAGGGTGAGATTCCTCCCAGGTTAGCAGCATGGTTGTTGGGACTCCCTTAAGACCTAAACCAAGATACACTGTCGGAATGGGAATAGCCGACATGCGCTGTCATTATGATACCCCCAACAAAAATGGCAGTCTCAGAGCCAAAATATTTATTGATTTTCCCTGCAGTGCTGGGGGAACAGGTGTTTTGCTGAACATCGAGAGGGTGGCCAGTCAGCTGGAGCAGCTCGGTGCGGAGGCTCATGTCCGAGGCCTCGTGGACTCTGGATGGTTTCTAGAGAGTAAACAGCAAAGATCACCCAACTGCCCCGAGACTATTTCCTGTTCACCCGAAGATGCTATAAAGATAGGACTGAGGTGAAGTCATGCATTCTTCAATCAGCCTATATGTAAAACAAAAACACATTCCCAGGCCAGATACAGACAGAATCTCTCTTTTGCTGCACAGTGTTGTTATATTTGGTTTTCTTTTTGAAGCGATTGAGCAATAGATTTGTGTGAATTGAAAGTGTGTGTTGTTTTCTCAGGTTGTGGAACGGGGTTGTACCTGACAGATGTCGGCAGCTCTATAAGAAAGGAGAGGAGTGGCAGTGCTTCTTTGGCCACAAACTGTACTCTACCTTGACCTGTGAGTGCTGGCTGGGGCCTAGTGCAGTGCCCTTTTGAACATGCTTGTTCAGAACGGTTTCGAACTCTTGGCCTGTAGTGTTGCTGCTTGCAGAGCTATACACCTGCCATCACATAGTTGCGTCACACATCTAAGTCGTAGCTATACCAGGGACAGATCTAACATATTAGAATTATTTCATATCAGAATTGAAAGCTCAACATTTAACTTTACTTAAGAAACAATTTGTCAAGGCAACAATGCCTTAATCAGAGCTTTTTTCAGCTGCTTGCTACACCTACATACAATCCTGATGAGAGCTGTGAGATTGAACCAAAATTACCGTAATTCTGCTGGTAGTAAAACTGAAAAAATGAGCTGAAAGAAGCTATAAAGCTCCATAGAGATGAGCGTCCGATATCTCATTGCACATAGTCATCTGACCCATTGTTTATATGAATATATTGATAAGAGCACCTTTAAAACTGATCTCTTTGTTTTTCCCTGTAGCCCCTCTGTTTGTTGTGCAGTGGTTGTTTGATGAGGAGCAGCTAAGAGTGGAGAACATCTACATGGGAGGACAGAGTCTGTCTGAGGAGCAGTGGCAGTACATTCAAAACTTGGGCAGGGAGCTCAAGATCTCACTGAGAGATGTCACGTAAGATCCCAAAAACCTATTTGGAAGAAAAGTGGTTATTTGAAACCAGGTGGTTCGAACAAAAGATGGACTGACGTTGAGAGACTGGCTGTATTCTTCTGTTTGTGTTTTTCAGGGCAGTGTTTGCTCCGTCCTGCCTCTCCCACACAGTGATTACCAAAAGGTAAGAATGGATACACGACTCCTGTGGCGGTAATGCACTTTCACGCCCCCCGACCCCTCACTTTATTCTCGACTCTACCAGTGGTCCTCTCTACCTAGTGAGCTCATGCTGCTGTTTGTGTTAGCTCGTTCATCATGCCACATTCTTCATGTCACCAAATGCCATTTCACACTTTCCCTAACCCCTCGGTACCCCTTGAACACACTCATTATTTTGCTGCACAGATGGATATTGATGGGTCAGTGCTCGGTTTACAGAGTTCGGCTAAGTTAGGTGCTTTTAATGAGGGTGAGGATTCCTTCTGTGAGGAGCTGAAGGTCCAGGGTTATGTAGGTAATTTTGCAGTTGCTGTTCTGTGAGGTAACACTTGCTGCAATAAAATAATTAGCCAAAAGTGGACAAAGCAAATTATGAAACTGGTGATCAATCCATGACATTACTGATGACACTTTCCTCGTCCTTACTTTGCTTTCTGCCACCCTTGTCCATAACTTTTTTTTCTTTTTCTTTCTCTACCCTTGCCTCTGTTTATTCCTAATCCCTAACGTCCCTGTCTTGTTGTTCTTCCAGCAACTGGATGAGTTTCCAAGTTAAAGGCACCTCTCTGCCACGGGCCCTGCACTGCTGGGACAGGAGTCTGGAGGCCACCCGCAACAACAGAACCCCATCCAAAGGCTGTCCCTTCCACCTGCTGGACAACTGCCAGAGCCCTCAGTGCAACCCCACCTGCCCGGCCTTGGTGGACCAGGCCACCCAGCAGGAGCTCACCTTTTTCCAGGTGCTGGTCGCCATGGGCCTTAACCTCCAGAAGCTGGGTCTGGATCCCCAGGGAGATGCAGGTTCTCTGGCCAGCATGGTCAGCAACGGTGGCTAAATGTCAAAGTGGATAGCAGCTTGAGAGATAGCCATGCAAAGGCTCAATAGAAGAAATAATGTGTTGAAATTTTAATGTAACCATAGAAATAGTAAAGAAATCTGGTTACTACGTCTCGTGCTGCTCAGCATTCCATTATGCTTCATGTGTCTGTTAAACTGGTGACTTGACTGGTGGGTAAGTGACCGAGTCAGAGTGGTTTGGCTGTCCCTCTACTGGACACTAGAGGAAAGAGCTTTGGGTCTAAATCAAAGGTGTTTCAGTTGTTCTGGTTGAATAGTTGTGAGTTTCAGCAGATGGCCAGACATACTGTAGGCTGCCTCGTTCAACACACTTTCATCCTGATCACTCTACAGGAAACTTTAGAGCAAAGCTATAGAGTTGAACATTTTTAATTCATAGAGGCTCCTTCAAACTGTCAGCACATGTTGCTTTGACAGGACTCATATAAATAAACATTTGCACACTATATACTATAGTAGCTTAGCATTTTAATAGGCTTTAAAGAAAGATTTATGTACCGGTAAGCACTTTCTACAAAACAGTCATACATTTCATACAATAGCAGTTATTCATGATGTGCCATCTTTTGAGTAGTCTGTTTCAGGATTCAACCTAGCCCGATCATTTCTTATCACACACAGTTCCAAAGACACTGATTGTGATTCCTAAGACTTAGGTTTAGTCTCCAGCTCCTGATGGTGAATGTGCATGATGTTCTTCTGTATAGGTTGGCAGGAGTTTAACTATTTGACGTGTGACGTCTGCATTGAATTTATAAAATTGCCTTAAAAACAACGACGCTGTGGTTATTTACCGCTCAGTTGTCATGTTCATCTATCTAGTGACATGCATGGACATAATACAGTATTTGTATTGCAATCCTTAATTGTTGTCAATATTTAAAACTCATGCCGCTTTCACAATGTAATGTTGCATGTTTTGAAGGCATTTTCAGATGTTACTTTAACTGTATGTTTTATTTTCATCGAGGTTATGTAATAAAAATTATTAATAATGTGACAATAATTGTACCTGCTGTTAACAATCTTCAGACTGAGTTGTTTCTCATGTTGAAACAGCAAATAAACATTTTAATTGACTCTGACAACATAGACTTGTTTGTGGTTCATCAAATTATGTTAGTTGATTTTCTTGAAGTCTTCATTGTAACAAACGATCATAATCTATATGTGAAAACTGAGCTAATTAGCAAACATACCTGAGAAGATGCATAAGGTATGATTGCTAATCTCAATTTGCACCAAATAACACACATTTTCTTCAATGGGTAAGGAACACTATTAAAAAGATTGCACAAATTCTGCATGGGGGCATCTTTTTTCTGACCCACCATGACTATACAGGTATTGTGTTTTTGGAAAATTTCACAACAAAGATACCCTAATCTACGATTATTATTCTAAAAAGATAGAAGACAAATTTAATTTGTCCACCTTCCTTTGCTGCCAAATCACATGGTCATATCCTGCCTGTAGATAAATTGACTGTGCATAAACTCACCTCTTCAAGAAGTACTACCCTGAGCTACCCTATTAGTTTGTTTCTGTACTTTTGCTCTGGTTTATGCTTTTAGATGCTTGTTTAAGAAAGGAGATGCACTTATGACTTCTGGTGACTAGTAGTTCTCTTGAATACCTATGTTGAATACACTTATTGTAAGTCTCTTTGGATAAAAGCATCTGCTAAATGACTGTAATGTAATGTAATGTAATAAACCAAAAAATAGGATTTGTTTTTTATTATGCTGAAGATAAATATTGGATTGCACTCTGCAAGCCTTATTGCTCTAGATTAGAAAAGGAAATACGATTGAAAAAAAAATCATGAATATATTTGGCACTAGCTAAATGCAGGGGAATGGTTACAAATAAAAACAATAAAAACCTGTGCAATACATTACACATTACACTGTGCAATAATAGTTAAAAAAGTTAAAAATAGTTGAAATAGTTCAGTTATTTTTTTTTTTTTCTCTGTCTGTAAATATAATATTTCAGTTATTGTTGTTTTTTCTACTGTTTTTTATTGCTTATTTATAATACTTGTTTTATTTTATTTTTATTTTTTATTTTTTAGCTTGTCTTCTTCTACTATGTCTCTTGTGTGCACTTTACTCTATGCTGTTGTAAGCCTAATAAAGGATTATCTTATCTTATCTTAAATGTATGCATGCAATTCTACATCCTTACCACGGGGGGCGCTGCTTTAAATTTGACACATATTTACTAAAGATCCTGCACGTATTTAATAGTAACACCGGGTTTCAATTTAATTTCCATTTGGCCTTTTAAAGCCCTTTTTGGAATGGGCATTAAATGTTCAAACATTCTCTTTATCGTTTAATATTAGCATTAGTGTGCTGTGCGTTACTTATCCTAAACATAAAGCCAGTCATTTCATTGCCGTGTGGTCCATCTCTACTTGAAAAGAGTCTTGGATGTGTTTCCCATAATGCATTGCGGTTTGCTTCCACTTCCTCTTTCCGCCATATTGCAGAACCGGTAAGAAGCCCTTTTTCACTGCCACTGTCAATCTTCTAAGTATCTTATGCATCTGAACGTTATATGTCCCATCTAAGTGATCATTTGAAAGCCAAAGTGCATATGAATGATTTTGGATGATTATCGCGTCGATTGGTGAGACGAGTTAAACACAACTGGACAATACATTTCCCCCGAGCAGTCGCTCTCATCGGCCCTGGGAGATGGTGCGTTCAAGGCGCCTGAGACTGTTAGCGTCGAAACCACATGAGTGTCTTTTCACCTCGGATAAGACGTGAACGCTCTCCGTTGATATGAGAGTGTTTTTACTCTTCTAGGTGGTCGACACTTGGTTGAACACTGTGTATTTAGGGGGATGCTTTGCCGCTTTAATGCTCTAGTCGGCTAGGTAAGGTTAGCCTGGCAGAGCTCATGAAGGACCATGCTTTGTGGGAGTCATGTCTGTTCTGTTACTCAATTAAATGATACAATACTTCACCTGCTGCGCGTAAAATTCAGCTTTTGTGAATGCAAGTTACCCAATGTAACTTACCAGTGTCAGCCTAGTTGTTACCTGTGAGATAAATGTAGTCGTGACTTAATTAGGACTACACATACTTCACTTCCTGTACATTCATTTCTAATATTTAAGAGGTCCCAGTCATATATTATGAAGTATGATGCTGGCCTAACTGTTAGGAAAAGGCTCTTCAGATGGCTGATCTATGTGTATATCACGTTGTGATATATGTATGTTTACTGCACTTATCCTATTCGTAGTAGTTTGTAGCACTTATTATATTCGTATTAGTCTGTTGCAATTATTGTTTTCGTAGTAATTTGCCTCTGCACTATACTTTTGCTCTGGTTTATGCTTTAAGATGCTTGTTTAAGAAAGGAGATGCACTTATGACTTCTGGTGACTAGTAGTTCTCTTGAATACCTATGTTGAATACACTTCCTGTAAGTCGCTTTGGATAAAAGCGTCTGCTAAATGACTGTAATGTAATGTAATGTGAAAACCCAGGTGAAGTCTGTAAAGCATGGACTGTAATGAAGAGGTTTGAGGGTGCTGAATAGTACTCCCACAGTGGGATGTGACTTTATGCCTGGCTTCATTTCTATGCGTTATGGCTCTCAAACATCACTCATCACCTCATGGTTCTCTCCCTGTGTGTCTGCAGGCATCATGGTGCGCATGAACGTTCTCGCGGATGCCCTGAAATGCATCAACAATGCTGAGAAGCGTGGGAAACGCCAGGTCCTCCTCAGGCCCTGCTCCAAGGTTATTGTGCGCTTCCTGACCGTCATGATGAAGCACGGTGAGTGTTTGTTTGTTCTTTGGTTTGAGTCTTGGGTGTTTTTGGTTTAATGAAACACTTAAGATAATAATTTGGCCATGTCAAAGTGGCAGCACTTTGTTCTGTTCATTATATGTACTCTTGTGAAGCTGGAAGGAGATGCAAGTTACAAAAGAGTTTATAGTTAAATAAATGGTCAACATCCAGCAGAAAAGTTTTTTTTTTTTAAAGAAAGGTAATGGCTGTTGAGCTTAGTGTCTCACTGAAATCTGAAACACTAAGCTTGATTCTGGTCAAATCGGTAATGGTTTGAAGTGAGTGTTCTTACTTAATGGTGGTGTTCTGTCATTTGTACCTCAGGTTACATTGGTGAGTTTGAGATCATTGACGACCACCGAGCTGGAAAAATCGTTGTCAATCTCACAGGCAGGCTGAACAAGGTAAAATGTCTAACTTGACCCTGCTATTCATCTGCTTTCAAGACCATTTCAAATAAATGCATTGTTTGATCAATTGTTGGCATTAGGTTTAATGTGAATTATATTAAGAAATTAAACATTTTAAACCTCTCTTGCTGTTTCAAACCAGTCTCTCAGGACATTAGCAAGCCCCTAGGTGTAAAAATGTTTTCTAAGCAGCTACTTTTATTAAACTCACTGTTTTAAAGAGAGCTTTGTTGTTTTTTGTTTGGGAGATGTTAAATGCCGGAGGACACAGATGGTGTATCTTACAGTTTTTAACTACATGTGTGAATGTGAATTGTTAACCAGCATGTTTTTATATCTTTCAGTGTGGCGTGATCAGTCCACGTTTTGATCTCCAGCTCAAGGATCTGGAGAAGTGGCAGAACAACCTGCTGCCATCAAGACAGTTTGGGTAAGAATTGTATTCACTAATATTTGTGTGTTTATATTGTTTTATATATATTATATGAAATACACATAAAATAAACACAACCTGAATGGTGGCAGTGATGTAGTGCTCAACCGACTGGACCTTTTTATGTCCTCCAGTCTTGATCAGTTAGTTGCTGCAGTGGCTTGGCTTCATGCTCAGCTTACCTGCTAGGATGCTTGCCTTGCGTGGTGGTCCTGTGTGGTTGCATTGGAAAATTTTATAAATTTAGTTTTTCACGGTAGTGTTAATGATTAACACTCAGAATCCCAATTTGCTGTATATTTCTATGATTTTTAATGTAAGAAACTTAGAAGGCAGGTTTTTTTTTTTTTCTTCAAATGGAAATGCCCATTCATTCATCTGTAATCTGAGGCAGTTGTATCTTCTGTCTTCAAAGCCAAAAACGGCATTCACAAAACAGAAATGTTATCCTAGAAGAACCCGGGAGTGGCGTGTCTACCATTGATCTGTTAGTTTGCATTCTAGTGTGACTTTCGAAGTCAAATTAATTTTGCCTTCACACAGCTCTTCATTACTTAACTTCATGCAGGTTCTATTGTCTGCAAATTGGGAGTATGCCGATTGCATCTTAGTAACTGTGTAACATTACTACAGACTTTAAGGATGTTTATATTTATACTGCATGTGTAGCAGCATCATCATGCACAAACCTCCGTCTGGTCATGTAGAAAAACATTTTTAGAAGGGCGTTGCAAAATAGAATTTTGATAAAACATTTGTATTTGGACCAAAATGATCCATCCCGATCATGTGCACCCACATACAGAGGCCGCATGCCTTCAAATGGCTCAAGCATCACTATTAACAAGCAATGTATTTCTGGATTTGTAATGGTTATGATTGAAGAAAATGACAGTTGTTACATGGATCGTCAGGGATGTGAATAATGTGAATTCCTGGTCCCAGTCCCACTAATTTTTAATTTTTAGAGTACTAAAGTAGCACATGTCAAGGGAGACTTAGAACATGACTGCAAAAAATGACCCATTTCTGAAGCATTTAAAAATTATTTTAGAAAAAACTATTTCGAGTAATCCTCACATTTTTATGCAACATTTTCTTAAAATGACCTATTTTTTTATAATTTACTTGCATTTGGCAGTCAGTTTTTTTTGGTGGCACGTAACCAGCAGTAACATTGTGACAGCCTCTTTACTGTGGTCCAGACAAAAACACAGGCGACTCGTTTCTTCCACTTTGGCAGTTTGAAAGCACCGATGCTGCAATGCAGTTAAAGATGACAGAAATCCACAGTTTTTTACTAAACTGTTTCCAATGAAGATGCAGTCAAGAGTTATGTCTATAGCTTGGGGCGTCATGAAATTTGACGGAGGCAGTTGCATTGTAATTCTCTATGCGAGAGAAACCTGAATAATAGACCTCGCCTTTAAGTTCTTAGCATAACTTTTTTTGTTGAAGACACTGATGAGCACTGTAGAAAAGAGGCAAGTAATTCTGTTCTCTACTCTAACTATTTTGATCAGCGGTTGAGTCAGAGTAGGTTCTAGTAAGAGGCTGGATGTATGCATGAATGGTGGAAATAATTTCTCAGAAGCAGTGGATATCATTCTGTATCTGCAGGCAGAGTTTACTGCGTTTTAGATACCGATTTTGAGATTAAGCCATGTTTGTATAACTGAAGCAATAAAATGTTTTTAGCAATTGGCTAAGTGTATGTTAATTTGAACCCATTTACTATTTTGGATGACCAGCTACCAATACGCTGAACACATTGAAGAGCTATTTTTTGTTTATAGTTTATCTGAAGAGAAGACGGGGTATATCTGACCTGCAAAAGCTTTTATCTTTGTTGGGGAGTGTGACGTGAGAAAGATCGCCAATAGCTGGTACTTGTTGAAAGTGGGTGGTTTTCTTCTGTAGATGGTCATCAAGGCAGTGATTGGTTTCACGATGCATATTGCCTTCCAGTGTTATGAGTTGTTACCTTGAAGTTGTCTGGTTCCACCCTACTCAAAAAGGCTTCATATCCATTAAATGTGCACTCCATTTAACCAATCTGTCTGGAGTAGGTTTGAGGTATCTGTTATTTACTTGTGGAGCCGTATATGACAAATGCCGTCTGAGATGCATTAAACACACTCGTACTCTGAGAGTATACTACCATTATTTACTTCTTAAATTAAACTGTCTTTCTTTTTTAGATGTAACATGTGTTAGCGATCCTATAGTTTGTACCAGTTTCTTATTGCTCACTTTATAATTGTGATCTATGTGAAGGATATTGAGTTGTGTATCTCCACAGCCTGCTGCAGTGTGATGGATTTATCTGAGTTGTATGGTAACGTGCTGACTTTTGTTTCCACAGATACATTGTCCTGACCACCTCAGCTGGCATCATGGACCACGAAGAGGCCAGACGGAAACACACAGGAGGCAAAATCCTTGGATTCTTTTTCTAAAATGTAAAGAACTGCAAATAAAAAAACACCAGATGAAAGCTTGAAGTCTGCTGTGACTTATTACATACAAATGGGTGTCTGTTTAGAGGTGGCTTCTGAAAGACGGCAGCTCTTGTCACAGGGTCAATAAGTCCTTTGGAAGAGACAGAAATCTTTGTAGAACACACTAAAATGCTGGGAATTTATTTCTCTAAGAATGCAATTTGACACCTGGAACAGCTGTTTGTCCTTAAGAAACCACACAGAAATACACATGTACAGATGTCATGAAAACAACTAATTAAAATTGATGAAACATTTGAAAAGTTGGTTGACAAGGTTAAACATGGTAAAAAAAAAAAATAGAATATGCTCTTTGCTCCCACACTATTTTTATATTAAAAAATGATGATTTGCTATGCAGGATTTTGGTCAGATCTTCATGGTACCAACAAACATCTTTATGGAGCAAAATATACATTTAAAGAAGTCTTGACTATATTTCAATAATGCATGATGTCGATGTGCAGTAGATGTCTGAACTGAAAAGCCATTGGTCAGAACACTAAGGAAAAATTTGGCAAATAAAAAATGAGCAATGGTATAAGCTAGTTCAAATACCATTTATACGTTTTAAAGATTACACAAGACACCCGATCTTGGAGACAAAAGTCCAAAATATTGTAAATTTAATTTGTTGGATTCAAATTGGGCAACATGTTAACATGGGATGCTTTTGAGTGTGAAAGCATATCAACTTTGTCTCCATCCGTGGTCATTCCTCCTCACGTAGTTCAGAGAACAAAAATCATCCTTGGGTTTTGCCTTGAAATGAGAAAATTATAAAATATTTACCTGTTACTCCACTGACAGCAGCTGCTGAAGTAAAAGGTATATGAGAAGCATGCGGATGCCCATTGAGACCACAAATCCATTACAAAAACTGCAAGTTGTTAATGTTAGCGACATGACTGACAGGTCCCTCAGAGAGTTACTTCCATAAACACCATATACCTGACTGTGAAGAGGACTTGTGCTCTGACTCCAGACAAACCTCTAATAAGGACATCCATGTTGCCGCTGAGGGCCCAGCAACCATTAAGCCACATCTTTGCAACACAACTGCCAGCTTGTAAAAAGCCTTGGCTCTTTGCCCCCTGCCATCCTCTCACCAGTGTGACCTTTTTCTGGGCTCCTCTGTGTATTTTGTCTTGTCCCTAACCTCTCTGGAGTCTGGCTGCTGACCTCACATTAGACTCTGAAGAGGAGAGGTAACAGCTTGTTAATGCAACATCTCTGTCCAAGTGCTCCTTGTGGGCTGAGAGCACACACACACACACACACACACACACACACACACACACACACACACACACACACACACACACTGCCTGCCTCCCTCATGGGTTCACAGCACTCAAGCGCTGCCTTGTAAAAGAATGAAAAAACAAACTCTTATGCTGCTGCTGATGCTTTCAAAACCAGGGATACCAGCCAGGATACGATGCGCAGAGAGATCAGAAGAGCTGGAGAAGTACGGCTTTCATGCTCTGTCAGCAGTGACATTTTGACAATAATACATCTGCGGTCAGCTGTCTTGGCAGAAATAAATAAACCACTTGATCAGATAGCTTGTAAACAGTTTGATGGTACTTGCAGTTTTTTTAAGTGGGGGGATTCTGTAAAGTATCAAAGAGCACAGACCAAAAGAAGCAGAGCCAAATACTCCCAAGGAGCAACTTATTGACTGATTTGGTCAAAGGCTTTGACCATCTTGTGAGTTTCAAATCTGTGTGGAACCTTGAAAGCCTCTAACACCCCCTCAATCCCATTTATGCTGTCTTTTTCTTGACTTTGAACTTCTAGTAAAAAAAAATCTGTGAAAGAGCCCTTCACCAGAAATTCATCCAGACTCCCGGGGAAGGACGCTCCCCTGGGGAGAAATTTGTGGAAATCTGCTTTTAAAAACATTTCTCTGGTGAGCTTTGGATAGTGGCATTTACATACCCTTTCAAAGGGATGAAAATAAATAGATTTGAATTTATTACAGCTTAACAAGATTAGTGTGTAACCTTATCTTACAATACAGGTATGAAATGAAATGCCATCAGAAACTGAAGAACTTTAAATATCAAATAGAAATGTAAGTACGACAAATATTTAAGAATTTAAGAATCGTCAGTAATTCTGTGTAATTTATTCTGCATCATTCAAAATAGTCCAGAAATATATGTAAATGTAAAGAAACCTGTCACAGTAATCATCCCATATTAACTCCAGCACCCTTACACTCTGCAACATTTTATAATGATAAAAATACAATTTAATAATATAAATATTTTTATGTTTCTATGCTTTGTTCAGCTTTGTTGTCCGTGTTTTTAGCTGTATGTACATTTCTGTCTATGTATATTAAGTGCAACAGAAGCCTAAGTCAAATTTATTGTATGTGTTCGCATACTTGGCCAAATAAGCTGATTCTGGTTCACAATTTCCAATTTTAACCATAAGCTGAACTGAGAACTGAACTGAGTGAATGAATAGAGCCAATTTTTTTTTTATAAAATCGTATTTTTAATAAAATAAATGAATACAAATTCAGTATAACAGTATAAACAGTATTTTATGTGGTTTATTTTATAATCCTAGATAATGAAAGTAATTTTTTTTTATAAATATCTAATATCAATACTCTCATATTTCTGTTTTTAACAGCATTTAATGAACACTATCTCCCGAAAGCCTGAGTCCAAAGTGAGTTAAATGTAACCAACTTCAAAGAATGACGCGAATCTCGGGTGTTTGCGTAGTTAAAACTGAGATCAGGAGTCCAAGTACCTTAAAAGTAGTCAGCTTCAAATATATTCTTAGATTCTGTAATCAGCCTACAAAACACCCACCATGTGTTATCATTCTTTTTGTTGCCATTTCTTACTGTAAAATTAAACTCCCACAAGGTTGCTTACGCCTGAAACACACCAAGCAGCAGTGAAATGCAACTTTACACAATAATTAAAATTTTCTGCAGCCTGGAAGTGTGTTTGTGTGTGTTAATGTGGGAAGGAATTATTTGTAACGTAGGTCAACATGTCACATGGTTAATGGACAAACAGAGATCATCAGAGATGAGTGGTTAAGGTTAGGAGAGCCTATTGGTCAGGAGATATGAGGCGACATGCACACAACGGGTCAAGCATCCATTCTGTTTACTGATTGGCTGCCGGTATTTTCTGGCTGCCACAATTAAGCGTAGATATTACAGTATGAGAAGATTTCAGATCCGTTTTAGCTTCCTGTGATAGCTATCGCCTTAAGGAGCAATAAGAGCAGCTCTGCATTAGTGCGTAGAGACCGAAGTCCTGAGGCTCTTTCAAACTGGAAATGGCTTGAGGAGGAAAACGTGAAGTCAGAAGGTACACATTCTGAAAAGGCATCCTCATTCCTGCGAACCTCTCACTGTTTCTGCCACAGTGACAGAGTCTGTTTGAAGACAATATGCCACCATACATCTGTGGATTGGCGTCCACAGCCTGGCAGCCTCCAACATGTTCCTCCAGTCTGCACCATATGTCAGCTGGATCTCTGAGATGTCCCTGAAGGGTTTAGAGCACCGCTGTGGAGGAGAGGAGGAGACGTGCAGCTCTCAAAAAACAAATAGAATACATTAATACGGAAACAAAAAGTCTGCTGTTTGGCTTACTTTGATAGAAAGAGCCAGAGGCAGGGGGAGCGAGAGAGCAACCCGGTTGTGTCTTTGTAGAACGTGCGATACTGAAAATATCAGTATATATATGTGATTAATAGTTTATTAATCTAAGAACTTAAGTAACTAACTAAAATAAAGATCGATGATCAATTTGATCCAGAAGGAAGCATAGAATTAACAAAAATTATGAGAAAGTTAAAAGGTCAGTTCGCCCCAAAAGAAACAAAAAAACCCCACATATCTTGTAGTATGTAGCCTAGCAGATAATTTTTAAATTAATTGCCACTATTTTATGTTCCAACCACCTAATAGAATCATGCACATAATCATACTTAGCAAATTGCAGGTCAAAAGAAACCATTGAAATGGATTCAACAACTTCTGCATAACTGTATTTACAATGTCAAGCAGGTTTTAGCCAAACTTTTAAATACAATTATTGGCTGTTAAAGCAACTGTTTAATGTAGCCACTATGTTTAAATACTTCCCCCATATTAAGCCGACTTTCAGCCTTAACGTCTAGTTGTCTTTTGACATGTATATCCTCAAATCAATGCTCACTAAGTTTTGTTTGTGCTTTTTTTTTAAACATTTAAAAGTCATTTTCCCCCTGAAACGTGTCTTAAACAGTGGTGAAGTTGCAATTATACTGCATAATTAATTAATTGATGAATTTAAGTGTTTTTCTTTTGTGGTTCAAAATAAAATGGCAAAAGTTCCAGTCTACATTTTCTCAGCGTGTGGAGGAAATGGGATATTTTTGGTGCTGTGTTTCTCCAGTGCTGCTCTATCCACATTGATTTTTTGTTCTACTTGCTAACCTCTGCCATTCCTGTAGACAAAATCTTCATTGCCTCAAGTAATTTCTGGATACGACTCGGGCTGAGAAATGAGAGCACTGTGAGATGTTTTGGTCTCTCTGTGTTCTTTCCCAGTGTGATGTTGATGGAGCTCAAGCAAAGCAATTCATTGCTCTAAATTCCTGGCAGGAAGAAAGCATTTTACAGTTGACACCGAGGTCCTTGTGCAAACATCACATCCATTACCACGGAAAACTGAGAGACAGACCATTGAAGTCTGGAAACGTATTAGCTGCTTGCTATAATGTCATCAGTTCTCACAGAGCTCCCTTGTCCAGCAGCACTGTGGATAATAGATGGTGTCAGTGAGGTCTAATACCCGTAGCTCTATTTGTTCTGTCAGTGACGTTCCCCGACTGGACACTTGAGGGCAGTAGAAATATGTCTTATCTACAGTATTCTTCCTCATACTGCATTCAGGCCAGGCTGGTTGGCAAGCAGCAAGACTAATTATGATTGATCCAGAGATAACAGAATTAATATTGGAATAGCAGTAAAAGTTTGAAATGTGGTTTCAGTCAAAAGAACGACATTTCTTTTTACTCCGCTCTACATTGTCTTCTGGCGCCATAAATCACTGAGTGGGCCACAGTGAAATGAGGGAGAAAAACAAAGAAGAAATCTGAAAAGTGAATGTGGATGTGCAAAGTGAATTGAGGCAATTTTCTTTAAAAGTTATACATCAGATATAGTTTTAATATCAATATTCAAACAAAGGGTGGGAAACAAAGTCTGATGGATATTAAATCTGACTGCTTGACAGAGCTTGAGTTGTTTCAGGAAACAACAAAGCTCAGTCAGGTTTTTTTTTCCAAATAAAATTGTAAAAAACATCAAGGTTTTCTTTCAGCTTTGATCAACGCTGTCTTCTGTCGCAATGCATCTGCATTTATGGGGAAAAGAAAAGGCGAATCAGTAACCACAATCAAAAGCAGACAAAACCCTTTTCATCAGTGTAAACAACAACATAAAAGTGATTTCAGTTTATACGGTTACACAGCCTTGTGCACGGCTGCTTCTTGTACCAAAGCAAACACATATTGCTTATGTTACCATATGGTGTTGCATGAGATCATACTTTGAATTGAACTTCTTCGTCCAGCCATGTGATTTATTCAACTGCCCAACACAGCTCAGACAGACTCCGTATCTACAAAGAACAGAAGAAATTCTGGTATAAATGGTGACCAGCTGAGAAGAAGATATGAAAATGTATCTTTTGTAGAGAGCCAGAGAGAGAAGGACTGTTCTCTCTTCCAATACGAATGAATTCACACATTCCAAGGTGAAATAGAGGGCTGTGCATTGTCATATGGTCATTTCACTGATACACTTATCTCATGTTTTTCACTCTCTGCCCTATCTCTGTCTGTTGCCTTATTTACTAGGACAAACCAGGGAGGTAGGAGGAGTGGGTGGGAAGTGTGCGTGTGTTGGTGTATTCATGGTGCAGAGGAGTCTGGTGTGCATATGATGAATGAGATAGTTAGGAAGCAGAGAATTTATGGCTGTGAATGCAGCCATCCATTCTGCCCTGCAGTCCCTGGCTGTCCTCAAGGGCATCGTGCTCATCCGGGTCCCATCTTAGGTGGATCACTGTGGATCCTACCGCTATATGCTGCAGTTGCTGCTGTGGAGAAGACATCGTTTACCAGCAGCCACCCTGCTCTGCCTCCCTCTCTGCATGTTGAGCAATGGTTAATTAGCAGGAAATGAACACAAGCTGCTAACGTACATATAATAACATGGAGGTCAAGAGGTGCCGGTGCCAGGCTACCGTTATTAATTAGGCCTCTCATTTGTCCGCTATAGATCACCTTGAGCATTATGGAACAGTTTTGGCCTTTTATATGGATGATGTACATTACATTACATTACATTGTACAGTATGCCCTGCAGTAAATTTGCAGCCTAGGAAGTGATTACTGTTAAGGCTTGAATAATAAATGAGTCAGAATGTAATGTTACTTAAGGCATTATATCCCATCCCATATTAATTACTGGACCCAACAAGTACTCCAAACTAAAGAAAAAAGGTTGCATTCCATTTCCTTTTAAAACGACCCAATGGAACATTTTCTAATCAGCAGGCGATGGAAAACCACCATTACAAACGTCACTGATGTTACTGGTTTCTGATCTGCCATCATTTGGTGAGGGTTATAACAAGAGTCTAAAGTTGTGCTGTAACCATCTTTGAAGGATGCTAACATTTGCTAGTTTTCTAGGCCTACTGCACTGCAGCTTTCTGAACTCTCTAGTTGGTTATTTAGGAGGGTTGCACTTCCAGTTCCAGTTCTCGTTCCTATTGTGATGGAATGCATTTAACTTTGGACAAAAGCATGTTGCAAATGAATGTGTTGTTTAGTGAGCACTAAACACAAAGTAGAGTTGAGGCCAAAGGGAATGTCAGCATCGTTATAAGTATATGGTCATAAACGAAAGTAAAATGGTCTCCTGTTTCAATGTCATACACTTTGTGCTCCCAACCATCCACCCTGACCTCCTCCCTAAAAGCTTCATCCATTGTTAGAACTACATCCCACAACTCCCACCTTAGCTCCTCACAGACAATAGTAGTAATTCACACAGCCACTAGAGGTTTTTGTTAGACAAATGGAAACAGGTCTTTTAATGCATTTGAACAAACAATCAATCAAATCGCACCCCTAGTACTATTGTATAGCGTTGCATCACATCTCATCTCTGCATTTCATTACATCATCAAATATTTGAATAATCAAACTAAACTAGAAGATTAGTGTAAAGCTGAACAAGGTGTCAGAAAGCTGCATCTCCTCAGCTTCCCTTTTGCATCATATACTTGATGGACAGTTTCCTGCTGCAGGCTACCATCTGCCAATATACGAAAGGCTTTATTATTCGCAGGTGGTGAATCATCCTCTTTTAGGCTGTGTATTCTCTGTATCCCAAAACCAAAACTTTCCTTTTTTTATTTTATGCCTCTCAAACATAAACATTTTGTTTACAAAGATTATGAAAATACCTCGAAATAGAACATAGTCATTTGAAAGCCAAGGATTTTTACAAAATGTGTTAATAGCTTTAACATCCCTCCAAGCAATCTTGGGATTTGGGGCCATTAGAGAATAAAACACAATCTTATCTAGAAAGGCAGTTATTGGAAAACTCCCATTTATTTCAGCTTTGCATTCCTCCTTTACTTTACCACATTGTCTTATCTTTGCTTTAGAACAATCTGCTGTGGCTTCACTTGTTGCTGTTGGCATATGCTGTATTTAGTCACAGTTATTGTGAAATTCGTTGATGCTTTTATTCAAATTTAATTCACAGTGAGCTTGGGTTTGGCGTCTGGTTCGAGGACTAGTTTCAACCTGACGTTAACCGACTCTTTCTCTAACCACTTAGCAACAGAGAGCACTGCTGCCGACTCTATTTGTGGCAAGGTTTTTAGGATGCTTGTGTAATTTGACGCCTGCACTGCTGTTAATGCCCTCTCAACACTCAAATGACATCACTTCCCGATTACATCATCCTATCTTCGCAGGCAAAAGAAACACGTAAATGTCGCCAGTAAAGCGGATGAATGTTTTGACTTTGTGTTTGATGAGAGTGAGGAACACTAATGGTCTGAGGGCCCGTGTGACCAAACGTGCACACATACACGCACGGCATGTGAATGCTTGTGCTTTTACGTTATTTCGTGGAAGTGTTTATATATTTGTGTGTGTTTGACAAACTACAGAGAGGTAGCAGCTGTAGGAGCCATGGGGGCCCCGGGCTTTATAAGACGTCAGGTCCAGCTGGACGCCTCCAGGGGAGGTCAGGATGTGTTGACAGCTTCCTGAAGCAGATGAGAGGGCAGAAGTGACTCTGCCTCTCATCCCCAGCTTATGTGGATGTCTCTGAAGATGGCACAACACATCACATCAGGTTTCATCTGTAATTAACACTTTTCAAGGGTTTGTTGAAGGGCAGGTGTGTATGATGGGGGGGCGTGTGTGTATGTGTAGGCACGTGTCATAAATGTTAAAATGGCCAGACGTCATTCTGTTAAAGTGTGTGCACGCAGAGCCGATGTGCATTTGTACTCCTTACAGTTTGAGATCTTATTCATATAAAACAAAAGCCCTGGTATTAATGCCTGCGTGTAAAGGTTACAAAGTCGACATTTCACATCACTCCCCCTCTCATGCAAATGGCCATTTTAAAAGACAACATTTAGAAGATGAGCTCACAGGTTTTATCCTCCAGTTCAATTATCTTCATGTCGAACCAGCTGAGTGATGACAGATTACCTCACGGTCGCTCCATCCTTCTCTCACAAAGAGATCTACAGGCCATCAGTGCCGCTGGCCCTCATCATTTACAGCCTTGAAAAACCTCCTCCAGGTTCAAAGGTCAGAGGCAGCTGTGATCCAGGCAGCCATCCCACGATCTAGGTGCCTTCCTCCTCGCTTGGCAGCTTCCATATTGATTTGATTAGCTGCTAATTAAAACTTGGCAGGCTGGGCCGGGCACAAAGGAGATCGCTCAATTAGCGGGGTGTCAGAGAATCTAATTCTCTCTCTTTCAGCCTCTCCCTCTGTCTTTCTCCCCCTCTCCCATCCTACTCTATCACACATCTCCATTCTGTTTAATGACTATAAAGGATGAGTGAATAGGGAGGGAGGATAACTCTCTGAGGAAAGAGATCGAGCACTCTCAAGGAGCTAAAAGCATCCAGCCCTGTAATCCTTAAACTAATCTTTGCTTAAAGATGCAGTTTGTAAGTTGTAAAGAAAGCGCTGGCTGCCAGTGGACGTTTGTTTGGGCATGTTGCCTCCAGCGCGCCGTGATGCCTGCTACCTTCTCTTCTCTTCTCCTGGCAAGTCACACACAAGCTGTTGCAGTTTTAGTGGTGTGCCTCAGGGAGAAAGAGTTATGAGCTTTAAGATCCTCTTTTTGAGTTTGTCAAGACACCACATTTCTTTACCTCTTTAGAAGGGAAGTATTCTATTGTGAAGGCTGTTTTCACTGAGGAGTTTCATGTGTTTATCCGGCTCATTTCATGCTAACATTTGACGTATTTCTTTCTGAACTTATGTCTCACAAACTGCGTCTTCGAGGAAATAGCTCTGATAGAATAACAAGCTGCGGCTCTGGGTCCTTTTGGTGCTGAATGTGCTCCTTGCTGAATTCATCCATTTAGCCAAAATGACTGACTGCCTTGCTATCTTAGACCTTTGTCAGCCTCTGTCTTCAGTCCACAGAGAGAAGAGGACAAGGGGAGGATTTAAACTGTAATACCATTGTTATTGAATAGAGTCCTTTGAGGCAGCAAATCAGGTCTATTTGAGGCTACAGGTGTATGAGCAGATTCTTCTCAACATTTTGAAATAAATGTGCTCTAATTCTTTCATTTTGTAAACCACACAGAGTGTAATATATGCTGAAGAGAGGGAGGCAAAAGGGATGTACAACTGGGACTATTTGTTTGTGTTGTTTTCAGTTAGCAGCAGGAGACTTGACTTTTTGGATTCTTGTTTGCTTCCAGCGACTCTGCGTCTCCGGAGTCAGCTCCCACGTGAACCCCATTGCGTTTTCGATCTGCTCCCCACCAACTTAAACTGGGGGAGTTATCATTGTCAAAACAGATTTTGATACTGTATTAGACTCTCTGATATATATCAAAATATACAAGCACACACACATCCATGGGCGATGTTCTCTATAGGAAGGAGGGCTGTTAAAGATTTCAAGATGGATAAGGAGAAACTTTTTGCTGCTGGCAACAGAAAGAAAGAGTCAGAGAGCAAAGGGCAGATGAAATTGTATAAAAAATCCATCGTATCTGGTTTATGTAAGAAATTAATTTAGTTTTGTTCACTTTATAAGCCCGTGAGGCTGCAAATGAAGAACACCTCCCAAACTCACACCCACACACACAAATACATAACAGCTCTCCTAAATGTCCGTATTGTTAAGCCTGGTTGTCACCATCCTCCTGTTCCTGCCAAACTGGACACTGCATTCATTAGTCAGCCTCATACTCTTATATAATTTTTACAAGCAGCAGCAGACTATATGTGACTGCAGAGACCGGCTACTTCCAGTTAAGCCTGGTCGGGTTGTTACTGCAGGAGAGCTGGCTCACCTCGGACCTGACTGACTCTGACTTTTATACCGTTCCTCCATTTTACAGTAGAGCAGTGCAGCCTAAAATGTCAGCAGTCACCATTTGCCAGTGGCAATCACTCATAGACTGGCACTGATTAGCTTTGAATAAGCCTGAATGTCACTCTGGTCTGTGGTGTACATAGTAGGCTATTGTCTGGTGCCTGGATGCACACTAGGAGGATATCCCCGTGACATGTGTGGATAATGTGGACGGATTAGTCCTGTCATTTATACAAAGGGACTCCTACAGATTATGCCCCTGCAATGTACCTGTGAAGCTGATGGCAATATACCAATATATTATCCATACTGTGGTCGGAGACTATATATCATCTGGGATTCTGTAATCTATCTTAAATTCTAAATTTTCTAATTTTAAAGGCCCAGTACACCTATTTTTTCAAACAGCTTTGTTACAATGAGCAATGGAGCTCAACACAAACGCAAATGTTTCTGCCACCATTTGAACAGTTTGTTTTTTTCTTGAGAATTTTTCTGCATTTGTGCAATTTTGTGCTCTTGGCTGGTTTGGCTGGAATTGGGCTTAGTTGGCAAAAGGGGGTGTTGCATACTTTCCAACACCAATCAGGTCTCCGCCATATTTGAATCCAAATGTGATGACAGCATGGACGTGTTATAAGAACTGGATATTGGACTCCAAAATAACGTTCATTCTTTTAAATGAAAATTGCTTGGCCAGTGCATAAACCAAGAGAGTTTTCTTGCTTCTGGGTTTACATCTGCTCTCTTAAAACCATGGATGACAGTTGAAGGGTTTTTTGCTCATGTTGTCAGGCCACTATCAATCAAATCTGATCAAACCACAATGACACAATGAAGGGTATTAGTTGACTATTTATATAATAATAAATTACACCAAAGAATGTTGTTTTACCCAAAAGTTAACACTAATTATTGCCTTTTTAGTCGTGAATATTTAATTTCAAAGAGAAATACTTTAACCTCTACTTTAACCTCTTGGAGGCAGCAAACACAACTTGGGAACACAGCAGTTGATTGAGGTGATAACAGATTCAGGTGATTATTCTCTGTACATTCATCAATACAAGCAACCACTTTCACATTGTCATATTGATTTCACATTGTCAAATTTGATACATTGGGGTCATAATTAGATTGTCCTAGCTGAAAAATCAAGAATATATTCATATCCAAATTAGGAGCCTCACAATCATTCCCAAAATATGATTTTTTTTTTTATATCAACAATATTCAATCATCTCTATTATTTTTGTGACAGTCAGCTACAGCCACAAAAGAGAGTGTTGTTGTACGACAAAAATTAAATTCGAATGGACAAAATAATTTAATGAAATAAAATAATTGAGTGGTTTCTAGCAATTAAAGGTTATGGGTTTAATTTGCCCAGGCGTTGAGACTCCTGCCTAGACCCCAATGTCCAAAACAATGGAGATGAATTCAGTCTCTTGTGCACACAGGACTGAAAAACAACAACATCTGTATTCAGAAGGAGTGACTACGTTTAAGTGAACAAACTATATAGACAATATTGCTACTGAGCTACAAGTTTAAATGGCTTTTTCAAATTAATATTCTAAATATAATTATAATAATAATAATAATAATAATAATAATATTCTAAATTGTTAACTTAGTTTTCTACTGGTGGCGGACTTGTTCCACTTAGCGAACACAACATCCCTCCCTCATTCCTTTAACCACCGTCATAAAATATTCGTATTGCAATATTTGCCCATTATCCAAAACATTTTTTTCATTTGCAAGTCTTTCATAATGTTTAAAAGTAGGTGTGTTCTCCGACCAGAAATGTGAGTTTTCTTTTGGGCATGTATCTGTACCCAAGCCTTGTCGTCTGCTGTAAAAACAATGAAACAAATATTCCTAATGCACTGTATATATTTCCAAAGAATGCTCCTAAACCTGGATAACATCGGCATATTCTATATTTCTTAATCCAAAAATGTTAAATCCAGAATAAAAACTAATAAAGAATATTCAAAAACTGTCAAGTATCACTCTGGATAATCCCCCGAACATATAATCCACACATTTCATTGGTACTACTTCTACAGAAAGCAGTTCCAAAGAAAACTAGCCACCATGAGGACTTTTCCTTTTCTATTTTCAGCCTATTGTGTGTAAATGTAATGGATCAGAAAAACACGGATCGGAACCCAAGCATTGTAATGCCACTCTGGGTGTTCATCATTTTAGCTTAAAAATACAATCTCTAAAAAAGTCAGAGTGTGTGTGTGACAGAGAACAAAAGGGCACGTGAAAAGGACAGAGATAAAGAGAGAGTGTGTGCGAGACAGACAGAGAGTCCATGCAGATCGTAAGAACATCTAGCCATAATACAAAAAGAGAAACTGAAAGCCCACACAGTGTGTTTGCGCGTGTGTGTGTGTGTGTGTGTGTGTGTGTGTGTGTGTGTGTGTGTGTGTGTGTGTGTGTGTGTGTGTGTGTGTGTGTGTGTGTGTGTGTCAGGTGACAGAGATGGATGGGGACATGAGCAGATCCTGTTAATGAAGGACTGATAAGTCCCTATTTCCTGGGCCTGGGTTAATTGTGCCTACAGATAAAGGGTAATAAATTGTCAAGGGGTAATGGCAGGAGCCTGGGCTGGGCCCTGTTCCACATTCATCATGACCGGCTGGATCTGTGAGCCTGGAGAGCAGGAAGGACTGAAAGACTGGTAGAGGCATGCAGGCAGGGAGGGAGGAAAGAGGGAGAAGAAACCTCACAGGGATGGAAGAGGATATGAAGCTGGTCTGTCTTACTTACAAGTCTTCTGCAGTGGGTCGTGCTGTGTTGGAGCAAGGACAAGAGATGACCTGGTAATGAAGCTTATGAGACAAATGAGAGGAAGATAGGGTGACTGTTCAGTGGGCAATTTAGGTATTCCACCATTAAAGGATTAATAAAACAGTCTTATCATAAAATTAGGAAACTTAAAATGTAACACAATTCCTTACTGCATACTGACTGTAAAAGTACGTCTGTTACTTAAAATGTCAATCTGAGGTTTAAATGATGGTCTTTTTAAGTCATTATCTATTGCAGAAGGAGGTAGCTATATTTCTATACTTGCTGTATTACGAAATGGGTGTCTATGGCGACATTCTTGGAAAAATGCTGTATTGCAGTTTTTCTTGATTTTATACTCACAAAAAAATGTACTGCACTTAGTTCTGAAAAGTTGAAGCATGTGTAGCCACAAAAAGACTCAACTTCATCGTTTTCACTCAAAAAGAAACTCTTGATCAGGAGGGTTGCCAAAGTTAAAAGCTACCAAACAGTGTGAAACAAACTCCATAACAAGAAGTTCTTAAGTAAAAATACTTGAATAACACGAGTGCTATCAGTAAAATGAACATTAAGTAGCTAAAGTAAAATGAGACATTCTGCAGAAAAATGGCCCCTGTCATATATTTTTTATACTTTCATATTTCAGACATTGTTAATACATATAAACTGCATTTTTCTGGTGTAGCTGGTTGCAGTGTAACGACTACTTTATATACATTTACTGAGATTAATATTTATTAATAATTATATTTTAATCTTGTATCATGTTTTCTTATGTAAAACTTAATCTTATCTAAAAGTAAGTAGTAACTATAACTGTAAAATAAATGCAGTGCAGTCAACTGTATATTAAAAAAGAAAATTTAAAAACCCAAATTAGTATAAAAATGTATTACTTAATATTCTTAAAACTGAGTAAATGATGACTTTTTGCATTAAGGCAGCAGTGGTGCACAGTATGGTTGCAGCTGTGGCGGACGATAATGGTCGTCTAATCTGTTCACATGTATTCTACAATGATGTTGCTTTCTGTTGGAAACCTTGTGTTTCCAGTTTCAGTAATTGTTTCCAGGTTTTTAGATATTATACAATCGCTTGTAAGAAGTTTATGTGACCCACTGTGCTCATAAAATCTTTCCAAATCTAATTTAATAATGTAAAAATTGCACTTTCATCCAAGTAACACCAAGGCTGATTCTTAGTTCCTGAAAGGTGGTTCTCGGAAAAAAGTGATGTGGAGATACATTGATATTACATTTGCTGTAACATGTAATATATTCAGATAAACAGTCACACATGGCATTAGTGAGCTGTAGTTCATTACATAAAGAAACACTTCAACAGTGCATGTTTTAGTGGGACTCAGCATGCCACCTCAGCAGCATGACAGATCACTTCTTCACACTGAGAGATTGTGGTGGTTGGAGGTTGGTGTTGTGGCTGAAGGATGATGCATCCCACACATTATACAGCCGAGCTGCTCCCACAGAGGACGTTGATGTCCCCACCATGCGATGATGACACTCAATGCGTTGTGACATATGATGTGTGTACAAACAGTAAGCACATAGGCTGGGTCCTTTTGACTGTTTTATGTGGGTCACACACGGTGTACTGGGGCGCAGCAGGGAAGTAAGGACGTTTTTCATGCAACCCATAAAGGAAGGAAAAACAATGCCCTTGAGATGTGACTGCTTGTCTCACAGGAAATCACCACGCAGAGTTATGTGGTGTACGTCCATGACATTGAACCATGAAAATAGTTGCGCTCCAACGTGTTCTTCCTTTTCTAGCCTGCATTCAGTGACCTTTTCCCCTCTGACTATTCTCTTCTCATTGAATCTCATTCTGCCAACCAGTAGAGTTACAAAAGCATTTGAACAAGAGTGAAAATGGTGCGTAAAGTAGAAGTGAAGTCACATTGCAAGTGTAGGGTTAAACTTCCCTGTGTTTGTTTGTGTTTCTATCCAGGGAATGAAAGAGGGTTAGGAGAATCTGTGATATTTGAAAATCTGTCATCACAACTTTCATCCCTTACAACGAGAAGTCTAATAAAATATAAAAATATTATGGCAAAGAAAAATTTGATCTAATTAATTAATAATAATACTTAATAATAATTCATTAATTAAGTCTTATAACAAGTATTGTTCATGTTGCCCAAGCCTGATATATCTTATTCCTATGTGCCACAGAGCTCTATTACTGACCAGAAACTACCAAATGCACATCAATGAGCCACACTGCTGCATTGACACGTTCCTTCATTGTGATGAATATGAGCACTGCAGTTTCTTTTGAGTCGATCCCACATACACCTTCCTGCTGCTGGAAATATTCACTAGAGCACAAAATGTGGATTTATCGAGCCCTGACAATAGTCCCCAGCAAATGTACTATTTATTCCTGTTTGTGTAACATTTGCCAAAAACAATAGTGGCCTGCTATTTGAGGAAATAACTCAGCTGGTAATAAAAAATAAAATAGAAATTTGTGAACAGTTTTTGAAGATTTAAATCTTCAGTAGGAGGTTTCTAAAGGGTTTTTATGGGGTTTATTGAGTAACAAACTTAAAGAATGTTGCCATCCTAATTCTTTAAATAACAGTTGAGGGAAAAGTAAAACATAAAATGCAAATTCTCTCTCATTTAAAAACAAGCATTAAAACATGCACATAAAAGAGGAGGAGAGAAGAAAATTGCTTTTGACTAGCAAAAAGAAGCAAGATGGGAGCGGAGGAGAATTTCACAGTACAGAGGAGATGACAGTGGATATCAAGGGAAGGAGGAGGAGATGAAAGTTAAAAAAGGGAAGCGAGGAGATGGAGAACCAATGACTGCTCAAATTCATTTGTTCTCTTCCCCCTCTCTACCTGGTTGCACACACCTTCTCTACGCTCCAGCAGCCAGTGTTCACAGCTATAAATCTTGGAGTGGCATTTTGTCCGGCGAGTCCCACGTAAACACGGCCAGCGAAATGTCAGTGCAGAAGGCAGACAAGCCTGACTTAGGAAGAGGGAGAGTAGAGGCAGTAATGTCACCACACTTTAACACACCCGCCATCAGTCTTCATGACATTTAAGAGATCTATTCCTCGATCCCTGTGGCCACGGCGCACAAATGAAAAGTTTGGGGAGGAAGATGCAAGGACCTGATGAGTCAGGGAGTTTAATAGGTTGATCTGATCCCAAACAAAAGGCTTTTTCCCTCAACTCATGTGTATTTTTTCCTGTTATACCAGTCAGCAGGTTTCCCAGCGTGACAACAGCTTCAAATAAAAAATGAGACGAAGTGTGCACTCTGGAAGGTAAATCCATGACGTAATATTTTATTTATACATTTTTATTTACACTCTCCTCTATCCAGGTAGGTCATTTAAAAGCACATTCCTCACAACACTCATGCTGTTTTGTCTTTCAATTGTCAGCCTAACTCTATCTGTGCAACAAAACACCACTGAGGACAGTCCGACCTCTCAGGACACAACATTCACGTCCTTTTTCTCATCATTTTTTCTTTACATAACTCGGGGCCAACTTGGCAGAAAGCATAGTTAAAGCTGTTTGGAAATAACAAGCATCCAAAGCTAAATAATTGATCACAAATTAAAAATGAAATCATATGAAATGCTATCATCTCCTCTGGCGTTCTTTTATTAACCTCCCTAGCTGCTGCATGGGGGTTGTATTGATTTCCAAATGAATAATTGAGAAAGTCGGCTTAACTGCCCTTTTCAAATCTCCCTGGCCTCCTCTCTGATTCACTTCACCTCCCTCCCTCTCGTCTTTCTTCCCTCGTGATCTACGTGTTCCCCTTATCATTCCATCTCCTCCCCTCTCACCTATTCCTCTTGTACCCTTTTCTGACCTTCTCCTCCCCTACTTTTCCCTTTCTCATCTCTCCTCTCCTCTTGCACTGCTGATGTGGATCCTGTTCTGTGACGGGTTGTCCAGGAGGGAATGGGTTGCTCGCATGGCTGGCCAGCCGGCCTCCGTGTATCATCCGTCAGCAAGACACACTGTTGTTTTAGAGTTCTGCTGGGAGCTGTCTCCTTGTCTCCGTCTCTTTCTCAGTTGCTTTACCCTCCTCATACACACACAAACACACACTCCTTGTCTTTCTCCTTCTTCGTCTCTGCTCCGTCCTCAGTCTCCCTCCGTTCCCTCTCCTGACTTATTTCCACTGTACATCTTAACTCGAACACACAGCTGATCAGCATTTTGAAATCGACCCAAGGCTCTTTGCTCCAAGTGAATCGATGGCTGAGACTTGGACTGAATAATCCTAATGTTTTAATTCAACAGAGGGGAAAATGTCTGCTTTGTTTTAGGATGAAGCCTTATTTTTGAAAACTGAATCCTTTTGTCTTTTTTTAATAGAGATGTTTCAATTTCATAAGTGGCAGTGGGTTTTTACAGGTATATTATGATCATTTCATTTGTTTACTGTCACGGTTGGTGTGTGGACCCAAGAGCAGTACGACGAGGATAAAGTTGTTTAAAACTTTCTATACATTCAAAACATTACCAACATATCCGTGTTTTGAAGAAAAAAGTAAAAAAAATCATAATATTTCAAGAAAATATCTACCTTCCCTATAATACCAAAACTAAAAGAAAACACCTCTGATCATCCAAAAACTCTTGTTCTAGTATAAAACTACATCCAGTGTTATTTTTGCTTGTGCTAGTGAGCCATAACTATCCTACATTCTTTAATGCTAGTTGGCTACATCAAATAACATTTAAGAATGGCACAACAGACCGTCAATAGTTTTTAATAATATCTTCTAATACTGTGCATATATCAGTTTTTATTTCATTTTGTGTAAAATTGCTTCAGTCAATGCGAATGTAGACACTGCGTTGCGCCACACACTCTGCCTTCTCCAGTCACCTCACCACCACAGATAGCTGTCATATTGATAGCTCTCAGTTTCCAGCTGTTTCACAAAATTTAGATGCAGAGAGATGGTGGGCTTTAATTACAAAGGTTTGAATCTCGTTGACCTCATAGCGGGCTATGGCTGTGCTGTACACATCAGAAAGATTATCCAAAGATAATGTGAAACAGTCAAAATAAGGTAGGGACATGTTGCTACCGTCCAGATGAAAACCTACGCCCTTGAAAATGATCTTGTAAACTTTTGAAAAAATCCGGTCAAACACATTTCTCAAATCCAACTTCAGTCCAGCATCTCAATTTACAAATCGGCTGTAAACAACATCAGCGCACGGAAAAAAAAGGTCTTGGCCCAGATATCAACTGGCCACACCAGAACCCCAGAAATGAAGCCCCTCCTGGGACTTGCAGTTTAGTTAACAAAAATATAAATCAACTAGATGATCAACGTAAAAGAAAGATACTGCTCATTTGTTCCCCTTGTGGTTTAGGGTGGTACAAACTGGACCTACTGTGAAAATAATCTGGGGGAAAATGTGTGATCTACAAGTGTTTGTACCAGAGAGTTGAACTTTCTGGGACACACAGGACAAACTCTGGTTGAAGGATAGGTAGACAGGGGGGAATTAAACTGCCAGACTTGTCTTTCTATGCTGGTTTCCCCCTCTGTGTTTCACGATTTGAGTCCAGACTTTGAAATGTATGACTAACACTGAACAAGGCAGCAAGACAATGAATGACAGTTTCCTGTATTACTTCAAAGAAAATCTGGTTCTTTGTCCAACATCTATAAACCTTCTCCACTGTTTTTATATTTTATTTTTCATGTCTGCTTTATGTATGGTAGATCTCTGTGGATGCTTTCCATTCTCCTTCTTCATACATACGTTTATGTAAACTGTGTATGAACTCACATTAATCTCAGTTGGGTTTCCTCACCTGAGGTCATGTTTTTTTTCCCCCGTGAGAGTAAAAGCTTGTCTCTACTGCTCACACACACCTTTTCTCAGCAGGTGTGTAAGAGGACACTCGACGGATGCCTTCCCCCAGCTTCTCTGATCAATATGCCATGTGGCCTTGGCCCACTTCTCGCTCTTAACGTTCCTGGTGTTGTTATCCGTCCGACTGCTGATGTTTTCAGACACTTCCTCATGAAACACTGGCACCTACCTGTCACCCTCACTGCTGCTCCCACAGCATCTAGCACCAAGCCCTGCTGCATCTCCTGCCCGCTCGCTCTCTTTCTTGCTGTCAGTGAGCTGTTATTGAAATATTTAGCACCCACTCCAGCTCACAGGCGTGTACTGCCTTTCTTCTGCCTGGCTGGAAATGTGTTGGCCCGGCAGTATAAGTTGGAACCGTGCAGCATGGAGGTGCTTCAAATCCGATTTGACTGTTAAGGATCTTTTTCTACCATTCGTCGGATGTGCAGCTGAGAGACTGCTGCTCTCCACGGAGTAGCAAGAGCGTGTTGGCCCTGAAAAATGATGTCATTATTCTGTCAATTAGAGAAAAGATAGGAGAGATAAGTGTCATTACCAGCCAGCTGGTGATCAAAGTCTAACCATTTCCATCTCGTTTAAATCTTTTAGTGGCTGGTGATAGTGGCTTCAAATGGTTGTTTCTAAGCCACAGTTTCAGATCGATTCTCATCTCAGCTTGAGTGTTTCACAGGCAGCAGTGTAGGTTTTTAAAAGTCACAAGGAAACAACATATTCAGTGGTGCTGCTGAATGTTGCAAGGAAGAATTGTTTAGGCACAACAGTAGGACCATAACAAGCATGCAGGGAGAGAGTCAGTGAAGCTCATCGCATATTCAGTGTAGCTGATAAAAGAATACATGCATATCCTTGAGCTGTCACAAATTATTTTGTGACAGCTATACATACTATACTCGACATACTATACTATGACATTTTTTCGACCTTTTTCGACATACTATACCAGTGATTCTTAACCATGGGGCCGCGGCCCACGATTGGGCCGCAAGCGCCACCTAGAGGGCCGCAAAAAACTTTCAGTTTTGCACCTGTGGGCCGCAAAGGTTATCAATTGAAGACACCAGAGATATTACTGTTATCCATTAGATGCAATATAGCTTCCCACCACTTGGTGGCGGTAATGTGTCAGTCAGTTGTTTAACGAGCTCCAGTAAGTCAGCCAGCCGCCAGAAAGCCAGCCACGAAAGTTATGGAGAAGTATTTTAAACGAAAAAATGAAGACGAAAATGGTGCCAAACCCCTGCAAAAGTCAAAATATTTGCAAAAGTACAATCCTGACTTCATTAAGTATGGCTTTGTGAACGGAGGTAATGAGGCAGAGCCGAGAGCCCAGTGTGTGGAGTGTGAGCTAACGCTTTCCAACGAAACACTGAAGCCTTCAGAACTACAGCGCCATCTGTTGACCAAACATCCAACGCTCATGGGAAAGCCGGTGGAATTTTTCAAGAGAAAGGAAAATGGACTACAGATGCAGAAAAGGTCTATCGTGTCACTGACTGGCAACTCCAAATGTGCTTTGAAAGCCAGCTACCTCGTAGCCAGACATGTGGCACAAAGTAAGAAACCGTTCACCATAGCGGAGGAGTTGGTTCTGCCTGCCGCTGTGGATATGTGCCGTGAGATGATTGGAGAAGAAGCTGCAAAGAAGCTGCTGACCATCCCACTCTCAAACGACACTGTGAGTCACCTTATCGGGGACATGGCCTCATTACATTACAGTCATTTAGCAGACGCTTTTATCCAAAGCGACTTACAGTCAGTAGTATATTACATATCATTCACCCATTCACACACTGATGACAGGCTACCATGCAAGGTGCCACCATCAGACTCTAACTAACATCCATGTAACATCCAGTCCACACCGATGGCAAGCCTTCAGGAGCAACTTGGGGTTAAGTGTCTTGCCCAAGGACACATCGACTGCCGAAGCCGGGTATCGAACCACCGACCCTCTGAGTGGAGAACTACTTTGCTCTCCACTACGCCACAGCCGCCTCAGACATACAGCATCAGCTTCTGGAAAGAATCAAAAGTAGCCCATTTTTCTCTTTGCAACTAGACGAGTCCACTGATGTCACGAATGCTGCACTGCTGCTGGTTTTTGTTCGCTATCGCTGGGACAGTAGTTTGCACGAAGACATACTGTTTTGTGGAGAGCTACAACAACACGGCTCAGGAATGTTTCCGCTGCATGGATGACTACTTCACTGAGAACGGCCTGGACTGGCAAAACTGTGTTGGGGTGTGCAGTGATGGTGCAGCGTCAATGACTGGCAGGCATAACGGCGTCGTCAAGCAGATACTTGATCGTGCACCAGAAGCTAAATGGACCCACTGTTTTCTCCACCGTGAAAGCCTTGCAGCAAAAAATATGTCACCAGAGTTGCATGAGGGTGATGGATGTAAGTGTGAAAACCATCAACTTCATTAAAAGTAGAGCTGTGAACTTGCCAAGCTTTGTGAGGACATAGAAGCAGATCATGTCCAGCTGCTCTATCACAGTGAGGTGAGATGACTCTCAAGAGGACTGGTCCTCAAGCGTTTGTTTGAACTGAGGAATGAGGTCTTCTCTTTTCTCACTGAGAAAAAATCTCCTCTGGCACATTACTATGCCAACACAGAATTCACAGCTAAACTTGCCTACATCTGTGACATTTTTTCACTGCTGAACCAGCTGAACATCTCACTGCAAGGAAGAAATAGCAACATATTTGTTGTTGCAGACAAAGTTCAAGCTTTCAGGAGGAAACTTGCTTTGTGGACTAAGAGGGCCCAGGAAAAGAGGATGGACATGTTTCCACTTTTGTCTGACATTTTTCCTCAGGTGAAGATCAGGGACTCAGCACCTCTCACAACTGGCAGAGAAATGTGATGAATACTTTCCTGAGGATCCCAGAGACGGACACGTGGATTTTGGACCCATTTTCTGTGGATCCCACTGAAAATGATGTTGCTTTGCCCTCACATCTGGAATCCCAGCTTCTGGAAGTTTCCACCGACAGCACTTTAAAGTTGCAGTGGGGCGAACTGGAACTGGGCTCCTTCTGGATTGCTGTCTCAAAGGAGTACCCATGTCTACCACTGAGGGCTGTGAAACTCCTTCTCCCATTCACAACTACATACCTGTGTGAATCAGGATTCTCCACTGTGGCCACAACTAAGACCAAAGCCCGAAACAGACTCAGAGCAACACTGGAGGCGACTCTGAGAGTGAGCCTTTCCCCCGTTCCACCCAGACTGGATCTGATCGTGTCTGAGAGGCCCAAGTGTCTCATTAAGAGGTGAACATAAAGAGGTAGTTGTAACTGTTGTGACTGTTGTTAATGTTCATTATATATAAATAAATGTATTTGTAATGATCACATTGTATCATGTCATTTATTTGACAGGGTTGTTGCTTGTTAAACTGTAAGTGGATTTGATTTAGTTATTGAATACAAATCAAACCAAGAGTGAGATCAATTAGTTAAACCAATACAGTGTTAACTTTGTACTTGAAAAGTTGGGCCCCGAGGTCAAAAAGGTTAAGAACCCCTGTACTATACTATGACATTTTTTTCGACTTTTTTTCGAGATACTATACTATGACTTTTTTTTTTTTTTGACATACTATATGATGACTTATTTTTTTCAATCTGGAATAGTTAAATAAAGATATAGCTCAACGGGTAGTGACATACTATACCATGACGTTTTTTCGACATACTATACTATGACTTTTTTCTGTTTTTCCGACATACTGTACTATGACTTTTTTTCTACTTTTTTTGACATACTATATGATGACTTCTCTTTCGACATACTATACATGACTTTTTTTTTTAGACATACTGTACTATGACTATACTATGTACTATTTTCAACCTGGAATAGTTAAATAAAGATATAGCTCAATGGGTAGTGAGCAGGTCTCCTGAACTAAAATTGATTTGATCACAGTTCAAATCCCACATGCATGTTTTTTCGACATACTATACTATGACTTTTTCTGACATACTATACTATTTTTTACATACTGTACTATGACCTTTTCAGACATACTATACTATGACATTTTTTTTTTAACATTTTTTGGACATACTATACTATGACTTTTTTCTACATGACATACTATACCATGATTTTTATAACATTTTACTATACCATGACTTTTTCTAGTTTTTTTGACATACTATACTGTCACTTTTTTTTCGACATACTATACTAAGAGTTTTTTCTACTTTTTTTTTTTTTGACATACTATGTTATGACTTTTTTTCAACATACTATAACATTTTTTTTTACATACTATCCTATGACATTTCTTTTGACTGTTTTTCGACATACTATACTATGACATTTTTTCAAGTTTTTTCGACATACTATACTATGACATTTTTTTAGACATACTGTACCATGACTTTTTTTCGACTTCTTTCAGTATACTCTACTATGACTTTTTTTAACATTTTATTCTCCGACTCTTTTTAACATTTTGCTCTGACTTTTTTTATATTTTCTACTATGACTTTTTTCTGTCTTTTACTATACTATACATATTGTAACATGACTTTTTTTTCCAACATACTATAACATTTTTTTTTACATATTATACTATGACCTTTTTTCAACTTTTTTTCGACATTATACTATGACTTTTTTGGACATATACCATGACTTTTTTTCGACATACTATACTATACATTTTTTTTGACATACTATACTGTGACTTTTTTCGACCTTTTTCGACATACTATATCTTGACTTTTTTCCATATACTATACTAGGAATTTTGGGGGATTTATTCAACATACTATTCTATGATTTTTGGGGGATTTTTTTCGGACATACTATACTATGAATTGTTTTCGACACACTATACTATAACTTAGTATATGACTTTTATGGGTTTTGCTCCCCGAATGACTTTAAGCCTGCAGACTTCCACCGATTCCAGGTAATAATAACACACGACACTAAGGTGGAGAATACTTTCAATCACACAATACAGCGGTGGTTGTTGCAGACACACCTGATGGAGATCTGCGCTCTTCTGAGTGCCCCTTTCTAGTTGTTAATGTATTCAGTGGTGACATCCCAGGCTCTCTGTGGGCAGATGGCCATGATATTGTGGTGAGAGAGATGCCTATTATCACTGTTATTGCAATATCGCTCCCTTTCAGGGGTGCTAATTAATCAAGCAGCATGTGTCTCATTGAGCTAGAGTTAAAAGCTGAAGCTGATCATCACTGTGTTTATCGACCATAAATCTGAGTGATTTCCTCCCGACATCGGCAGGATAGCTTTTACTGTTTCACATTGCAGCCGAACAAATGTAGTACCGCTCATCCTGCTGCGGGTGAACAAGGCCGCATATTTCTCTTCACATCCGCCTTAACTGGAACGCCCACACATGCACGCAATTATATTTGCTTTCTCACTGAGTGACTCACTAACTTGCTTACTCATGAAATACATGCATTCACATTTACACTCACAAGTGAACAAGCGTACAGCAGAGTAAGCCAGGACTAATTAGTCCGACTGTCCCAAGTCATGGGACAGTAAATGGGATCTGCTGCCACTGTAGTGTTCCTCTTTTCAAGGGCTGTCAAACTTTCAACAGCACTATATCGGGATTGTGAGCCTCTGACACAGAAACACACACAGAGTTAACAAAAAAAGTCAGCTGATGCCGTAATAAAAACGAGTGTAGCTGCACTTCATAGCTGTATTTATGGGTGAGTAGTATGACTTGGGTTGCCCTGTTTATAGGAAGCGATCATTGGTTTGTAATTCCCTGTGGCCACATTATAAAGAGCTGTGTTGTGAAGTGGGTGAGAATCTCTGTGAGAGGACAATTGTTGAGGGTAATTTAGTGGAAAACATATGGTAGCAACTAGCTGTACCCACAGTTAACAATTCAACTACCTCAGTTTGACAGAGGGAAATACTTGAGGCATGACGTGATGATTGAAGCACAAAATGATTTCCAACTGTGAGGCATACAGAGATTGGACTTCAGGGAACACCTCCAGAGTATTGAAATTAATATATATTTTTTAACTTATTTTCTTAATTTATATAGTTTATGCATTATTGTGGTTGCTGAAAACATGGGCATTATCTGATATGCTAACGTGTTTGTAATTTTTTACACATCCATCAGACACAACATTAGAGTCATGTTTCTCACCACCGACATTTATTTGCTCTCTACCAACTACTGAGAAAAATGTTTCTAGCTAATAAATGTTCAACTATGTTCTTATGAACATAGTTGAACATTTATTAGCAAGAAACATTTTTCTAACAGTTGCTAATGGTCTGTCTGTTGTCTGGTGCTGAGCAGGGAGTGTACAGTGACTTTATTAGAGCTTTTCTTTTTTGCTGCAAACGGCCCCCTGCTACAGCTGGACATATGCTGATGAGTCATGAGAGTAGGCCAAAACAGGAAAGTTTCCATTCAGAAAACCAAAACAATGAGCTGAAAGACGCTAAAGCACTCCTTTAAGCTGAGGGGAACTACAGAGTTGGATGACAAATGTTTGTCGTTTTATATGAGCGACACCTTTCACATTACAGTCATGCAATCCATTGTTAATATTAACATTAGTATTTGTAATTAACAATGGAACAATGGACTTGTACTTTAAATCCCATTTTGCAAATCCAGACTTTTTTTATAACCACAGATAATTTGATTCGGAACCAACTTAATTTCTTTCCACTAAGTATAAATTTGAATATCCTTCAAATTAAAATGCTGAGTAAGAATTAAATGTGATGATCTCCATGAGTGAATTAAAATACTGTATTAGATGTATTACATTACCCAGTTAAATGGACATGGGACTATATTTGCAAAGCAACTTGTATTTAATTTAACAGTAGAGTAATTGTGGAAAGATGCTTCAGCAGGCTAAATACTTTAAGTCCAAATGAGCTGTTTTTCCATATCATTTTATTTTCAAAAAGCAGTCAGAGAAAAGTAAGACAAGCCAGTCAAGTACAACAAAACAAATCCCCCATTGGGAAGAAAATAAAAAATAAAAGCTGATAAAGACAGAAGGCCTGATGATATATACAACAGCAGACATCTTTTTGGTGTTGCAGGACCAGTGAATCACTCGACAAACTCATGGTATTCTTCACATGAGATCAAAACAAATAACAAAATAAAGTTGTTTTTTTCTTTAAATGGACAGAGAAGGTTCTAAAAGTCAGCTAAGGCACACAGAGCCTCCCCAGAACAAAATAACGGGGGAAACGTCAGTTCAGAGAAATTTGTGCAACATTTGCTCAACATTACATTCCAGCAAGAACAACAACAATCTGGCATGTTATTTTCTCTGAGAGGCAAATAGGACAAGGTTGTTGTCACAGCTGTCCAAAACATTGAAACAGGTTATGTACTTGATCAATAAACACCATCAATTCACTCGTTGTGTCCAGTTATTGACACCTCAAAAACTCTTAATAATTCAAAAGTAATTTTTACCACATCTGTATTTACATGTACAATACCTTTTAAACAATATTTCAATACAAAATACCTATGTACATCTTCTTCATTTGTTAATCATTTTGTTACAAAATAGGACTTCCACATTGAGTTACATTTATTTTATTCACCTTTTTCCATAACCGTCATTGAGCTTACATAATAATATGTTTTGAGTGAAGTAGTTGTTCTGATCAGGGTGGCACTATAAGTTAAAAGGTGACAGCAGAGGCTGGCCAGTGAAATAACAAAATTGTCCTTTACAGCCCAACCCAGAAACAGTGTAGATTTGATAGTGAAGGACACCTCGGATCAGCGAGGCAAGGTGAACTTGACATTAATGAACATTAATGTCTCTTAATCAGCTTGTGCAGAAACACTCACTTAGCTCGTGTGGTGGCTAAACAATGTTGACAATCACAGATTGAACGCCTTATTGGCTCCAGATGAAACTTGTTTCAGAGTCAAACAAATATCTGATTGTACCTCTTGTGGTCAGGATGTGTTGTGGTACAGAGCTTCCCTCAGTGTAATTAACTTTGTCTCAAATGTCCAGAGATTGTCTTGATGGCAGAAAAGGTACTTCAAATGTCTGATAAAGTTGATCTAATAAATTATGCATTTTGCAATCAAGACACGATATAATATTCACGTGAAATTGTACATTATTGTCACAGCATGAAGATCACTACCACTCACTATCATTCTGAAACTGACAGGACCCACACAACACCAACAAGCACAGTTTCTCCTTCGATCCAGAGGTTGTCCAATGTGGTCGGTCGTGAAGAGTGTTTTTGTTCCCCTTCGCTGTTTGGTGAGGTTGTTAGGTATAGCTGACCTCTGACCTCACAGGTCAGGGTGACTCTCTCTTGTGATGCACTTGGCAAACAGCCATGTAAGAAACCAAGACAAGAAGATCTATTCAGACAGGACAACACTGACTAACACACAGGTGCGGGCCATAAAAAGGTACAGGATAAGTTTTGGGGTGTTGGCCTTTGTAAATAAAGGCAGCTTTCTTTACAAAAAAAATATTTATCATGCTGCCAAGGCAGCGTCGCAGTTATTTAGTCACTGACTAAAAATATCAGTATTAATATAAACGTATAAATAAATAGCGACTCATGGACTCACCCCCCCTCATTCACACAATTTTTGAGACTTGTAAAATCATGTAAAACAAAAAGTGTCACTGAAACAACTGGAATAAAGTAAAACATTGAAAACAATGATGGGATTTTTAAGGTCAGCTTGGGTTAACTGTGTTTCAAGTTTGAGGCAGGTTGTTAAGAAAACCAAAGACGTCCTCTGCCAGTCGCAACATCTGGGTTTTATTAAAATAAACCTAAACTGTGTGAATGTTAAGTTTTAAATTACTACAAATTAAGCATTTATCAATTTAGAACACTAAAATGTCTACATTAAATTGCTATTATTATTCAAATAGGTGTAATTATTCTGAAAAGGCCTCAGTATTTTGCATTTCTCTTTTTCTTTATTAAGGATTCTGCTGTTACTGATTTATTCTACTGAATGACAAACTGAGTCACTGAACTATCAAAATCTCAAGAGTTTTGAAGTAATTGGCTTTAATAATGCAAAAATATTAGGTTTTCAAAGTTTCTCCATAAATTTGGAAATTTGCTTTAATGGTGCTGCATTTGAGTTGTATCAAAATACTATTTTGAATGTTTGGTGCATCTGAACACTCCGGTATCATCTAATTTTGTCTATGTTGATACACACTTATGTAAGTTTAATTCAGTACCAGGCTACCTCCTCATGTAGGTCTTACAGCAAAGGCTTTTTTACAGCAGAACTTTGTCTGCTACCAGTGTCACATGATCGCTGGGCCCCATGCAGGGCTTTGAAAGCTGACTTCATATTTCATTGAGCAGCAAAATAAATGCTCGAAAATTGCAACGTTTGATCACAGTAAAACTCAGCCATGAGAAGAAAAATAAATACACTGAAAAAATGAAAAAGCAAAGCCAGCATACTCCCCTAAAAGGAGGAACCCCGTGGGAGGATCTAAAAATCACCCTCACCAACCTCCCCAAAAAATCCACTTTTTCTTTTGTTTTCTTCTTCTCCCCAGACAGAGGAAGAACATGTTTTCTTACTCCACCTGCAGCAAACCCCTTTAATAAATATAAATCAACAGTGAATCTCCTGTGCTGTGGCCTCCCGTCCAGCTGGAGGCCTCGCTGCTACCTGATGCGCCCGTCTGCGCGCGGTGTTCCCAGATGGGATTTGGGGTCTGGGCTCAGGGAGCTCCAAGGGTTCTTGGGGCAGGCCTGCATGACAGGGCAGGCGGTGAGGCCAACGGCGCAGACGTCGGCTGCCTCCCACAACTCGCCCACCAGGCTGTCTAGCCAACGCTCGAGCTCCAGGCCGGTCAGGGCGGCGTTCCTCTTGGCCTGCTCCACATATCCCAGGCTGACAGGGATGTTGAGCACTGGGTTGAGGCCGTGGAAACTCTGCTCCATGTAGCTGTTCTTTGCTGGCCCGTTGTGGTGCTTCAGAGTATCCTCTGGAGTGACGTGGGAAGGGAGAAAGAGAGAACAGATAAGGAGATAGATGATGTGTAAGGAGGTGATAATTAGAGGTCAGACGGAGAGAGAGGGGATTGCAGGGATGGGAAAGGGAGAAAAGGAAAAAGGGAGACTTGAATTTAAAAATATCAAAGCAGAGAACGTGATTTGCTTTATTACCATCTGAAAATATTTAATTGTTTGCTTATTCATTTTGATTGATTTTTATGACTGGAGTACCTAAATCCTATTGTTTGATGTGGTAAGTAAAGCCACTGTAATGCTGACTTTATGGAAATGGTAAGACGTGCCCTCATTCTTTCTTCCCATGACGGTCAAGCCAGGCAGAAAGACAGAAAACGTAGACACAACATCCCCTTTAAACACTTTCTCCACCCTGAGCTCCACTGACGCTGTAAATTCCTCACTGGTACTCTAACTGAGGCGCTAGCCATCCTTTCAAAGCCTGGCTGAGCAGACACCAGTGCTTTTCATGCACTGGTGACAGAAAAGATGCAGTCAGACATGAGGTGCTCCACCACCAGGCAATGCAATGTCCATACCATGCCAGCTAGCTTTGTGTATAAATGTGTGTGTGTGTGTGTGTGTGCATGAGTCTGCTGCTGCCAATGCGGGTAGAACGGCCACGTCATAAAGTTTTACTGGCACTGCACGTAGGAGGGAAACCTGGTGCCAGACATGGCAGTAAATTAAAGGCGGGTGGATGGAACAGCTAAGACGTAAGCACACATTAAAACACAGAGTAAGCCAAGCATACACAAGATTATTACATGATGACTATAATCTCCATTTAAAAAGTAGAAACTCTATACAGTGTATTATGTATCCTTATACTGTAAAATATGTGAAATATATGTTTATAATTTAACCCCACATAATGTCTGCCATTTCCTATGGTGTGTGAACTAAAGGCACAATCCAAATGTTAACAATGGGTAGAGCAAGCACCCGTATATATGATTGGAGCTCACTACCACTCCCTAATCCATTGGTATTTTAATACGCAGTCTATCACAAGGCAGCAAGGCATCTAAGTTATTATTATTTTTCGATGCACCAAGTCAATTGTATATCTGTTAAATGCTAAAATGTATTGTATCAGTAGTACATAGGGATTACAGACAATAATGTCAGTTATACATAAATATCTATCTAAAGTAAGCTAAGATGAATCCACTGGTCATACCAGACCAAGTGAGACAGGAGCAGGAATACTCCAGAGTGTGCTGAAATGAATAAGGGCTTATTTTAATACGCATTAATTAGTTTTTCATTTGCAAGAGGAAGATTCTGTTACTTCTAGATTTATGTGACTGACTCTCACTTTAAGTATACAATTACAGGATTCAAACAGGGTTTATTTTATACTAAAATCTGCTAAGAAACACAAAATCCTAATAACTCAAGGTACGGTACTTTACATTTTATATTATTTTAGACCCCTGCTCCTCTACATTTTTTATGGTATGATTGTACTTTTTACTCCACTACATTGATGATCATTGAGTTACTTGTTATTTTTCACATTAGGATTTACCGAACAAAACATCTATTGCTATGAATAACATATCATTGCTATGGACGCAGTACTTATCTCTTTACACAGCAAGAGGATTATTTTTGTGCGGAAGCAGGGAAATCATTATTTTTATCATTAAAATAATTTTCAATCAATACTTTCGGCAAATTATTGATCCTTTAGAAATTAACCTATGTTATAAGCGGGATTATGTACAGCAAGCAGGTCAGTATTTCAAAATGAACCCCCTTCAGGGTGATTCCTTCTCAACCTGTCGGGGTTTATTCTGCAATAATGACCAACAAACTGTAAATTATCCCTTAATTAATGCATCAGTTATCAAACAACATATACAGTATATTATTATCACATCTTGAAATGACATATAAGCATAATGAGCACTTTTACTTTTGATACTTCGAGTATGTTAAACTGGTAATCCTTAGCTACATCAATAGCAAGCCACAGCATTATAGACCCTAAACCCAGCTGAGACTCAGGTTGAAGACAAAAGCCGTTACTTTATTTGTTGCTTTCCTTCAACATTAAAACGGCTCAGTGAGATTATTAAACGGAGAAAGACATGATTATTCCAAAGCTTGCATCTCGACTCTCATGAGATTTCAGAGCAAATTGGCTGCTTACGGACTACAACAACGCAGTGTTGCCCCTTATCCATGCTGGCTGATTGATTTAATTGTGTCATTGTTTTTGGAGGGCTAAGTGCACTGTTGTTTAACATTCTGTTTACTGTGTATGAGCAGCTCGCTGGGTTATTAAGGGTGACTTGATGACAAACAACCAGGGTCTGCAGAGACCCAGCGGCTTGATTAGAAAGGGCATCACTGCAAATACAAGGCTCTCTCTGTGAGTGTGTGTGTGGCTGCACACATTCGTTATTTCACAGGAAATGCAAAGTCACTCTTTGAAACTGTGTTGGTGTCGAATGAAAAGAAAATACTGAAAATGTCTGTCAAACATAACCACTATGTGTATTCAAGCTCTGTATTTTCATTTTCAGAATCCTGTATATGAACTGCTTATCTTTTGTAAAGGTTCAGATTTTAAACCGAGTTATTTTATGTTACTGGATTATTATTATTACTGATACCTTAATATGTAGCAACATTTTTACTGTTGAAGCTCTTTTTTCCTCTGTGACTAGGTGTCAACAAAGTCATAAGCTTCACAAACACAGGCTTTAATGCAGGACTGTTGTATTGGATTGCCCACTGTAAGTCTCTTTATTTACGTGCAGTGCGAGGCTTCCACCAAATCTAGATAATATGTAGTGAAATGTTTAAGTACTTTTTTTGATGAATGATTATCTGTTGAGGAAAAGCACAGCACAGCAATAAGTCCAGTAAGGCTATTTGTACAAAAAAACACAATCAATAGTAATTTTGTGTGATGAAAGCTGAAACAAATGGGAAGTGCTAGTTACAAACAAGCGTCATGAGAGGCTGTGTGAATCTTTCTCTCACCTTGTCTTATGGGCTGGTGCTTGTTATAAGCCAACGGGGCAATAAGGAAGTGCATCTCGGCCACAGGGCTCCAGTGGTGCAGGATGCGGACGCTCCACACGCCGGGCCGCAGAGGCTGGTTGAGCGGCGGGCGGTAGTGGGTGAACTCTGCGCTGGCGTCGATCAGAATGTCATAGGTGGCTGCGATCACGTTGGTGGGGTCGATCCACACGACTGTGACAGTGACGTTGGGGCCCTTGCTCCACCTCTGCATGCCCACCGTCTCGTCCATGGGGCTCATCAGGCCGCCGAAGTTTCTGAACAACCGTTCTTTGGCGTCCCACTCAGTTCCGATCTGCCAGCGTAAAGGGAGAACGAGGATATGAGAGGGAGAGAAAAACAGGAAGACAAGAGTGAGTGACAGAATGAGGTAAGAACAAAGACAAGGAGAGGAGCAACAGCAAAAAAAGCGCAAGAGATGAGGGTATATAAACTCACTCCTGCTGTAATGCTAAGTGAACATAAATAAGTAACATCCTCTGTGCATGCATCACCATTTTATTTTACTATTAAGATAACCAATATCTGCACTGAGTTATCATGAGAAATAATCTTCAGCATGCATTTTTTAATCAAACAGCAGCACACTCCACTAACCCTCCACACAGCTGTTATATAATGTTGTAATACGCAGAAGCTGACAAGCCTGATTGTTTCTTCCTGCATGTGTGAGTCTATTTGTCCACACTCGCTGGTACTGAATGTCTGATGGTATTTTTCTATGCCTGAGTATATCTTTGACAAGGAACATGAGAGGCTGAGGAAGGCATATAACTAGACCCCAACCGTATCCCCTTGGGGTGAAGATCAAATGCATGCCTGTTTGCTCTCTGAACACATTTTAGAGAGACAGAAAGAAGGAAGGAAGGCAATGAACAGCAGGATCTGGTGTGAGCAGCATTTGTCCTAAACATAAACTGCAGTGGAGAGGATTACAACCTGACATCAGCGAAGAAAAACCCAAACAGAGGAAGACATTGTACATACTGATATTATACGCAGACACAGCCTTTTGACAGGAAAAAAAGTCTGTCTAGGGAGCAAACTTCTGTAAAAGTAAGGTATTAGTGCTACAACAAAGGCAGAGAATGCTGCATTCTCTGTGCCAATTTTGAGATAAATAAACTCAATATAAAAATGTGAGAGATAATGCCAAAGTCAAATATATCTCTGGTGAATTACGAGACACACAGTGCCTCTGGCTGCAGAACATGGAAATAGCTGCCAGCCTGCCGCACACTGGAGGACTGCCAGTGACACAGTGAGCCAATTTAAGATTATTACGTCCAGTAAGTTTACATAATTAACATTTAGCACGCACGTGTATGTTTGTTTAATTGAACTTTGAATTGAGGTTTATAGGTCATGTCTTTTGAACTCCTGACTTGACAATAGAGGACTTGATTCTGTGACTCTACAAAGATTTCCGAACTGAAATGAAATAAAGCAAAAAAAATATCAATATACATAGGTACAGCTAATTGCCTTTAATGTCTACTTTGCGGTCAAGACTGAAACCGAAGAGGCGTGATCTGCATGTTGGATTGCAGAGATTGCAAAACCGTGCAATATGCAAAATGAGACACATGGAGCGATCAAGATTGATGGGGGAGATGAGGTGATAGAGAGGGAAGCAAAACACACACCTACACACACAGACACACACACACACACACACACACACACACACACACACACACACACACACACACACACACACACACACACACACACACACACACAGACAGTGAAGGATGTCTGAGGTGTTGGCAGAAATGTGAGAGGGATAGCAGCTTTAGGAGGCGCTCATCCTTACAATAGTAGCTGATTAACACAGCCTCACCCTGCTGGACGATCAATGGCTGACTGGAATTTACTCATCTCATCATCATCCTTTGAGGATTGAGATTGCGATGTCCAGTATACGTAAATAGACATTACATGGATAAGTTATACAGTGTGTGTGTGTCTCTTGGCCATCTGTAAAAGACACCTTACTCTCATCTCAATTATTGGACTGAGCCATTTTTGTCCATTGGACCTTGGTTCTTTTTTCTTCAAATTACTAATCAACTCTCTTGTCTGGCACCTCTGTCGCTCATTACTTTACTCAAGGTTGACTCGCTGGCACACACTAGATCCCCGATTGATTGGCAGCACTCTCGTTCTGAGCCCCGGAAAAAAATGTAGGAAGTATTGACAGAGGAATCTTACTATAATCCACTGGGAGCAAAGCCTGCAGGAGGCCGACTAAAGTAAGAGTTGTGAGAGGAAGATTTTTACATATATTAATATTCACATGCTAGTGGAGGGGAAGCCTTGGGTCTGGTTATTGCCCAAAGTTTATTCAGCAACAAACATCAGTTCAGTGCAACGTAATTATGCACAACTGGTGCCGCAGTTCACGTTCAACTTTTATGAGCAGTTTAAAGGCGGATGAGTGGTTCATTCTCTGGACCAACACACACATGTACACACAGGTTAACATTGAGCTCAATACCCCTAGTTACCACAGAAGTACTGGGCAAAAGAAGGCACTTCGTACTCAACAAAGTGTAAAATACAAATACTCTGTCCTGCATTGACCTATTGTATTTTATGCAGAGAGCTTGAGGTCCTTATGCCCACGCAGATGCACCGCATTGTTTTCACATCAGCTAAAAGTTTGTAGAAACTACATTCACAGAGTGTGTGGCTTTAAATGTTGCAATTTTTTCTGTGTCTAAGGTATCACTTTTTTGGTGATTAAACTCAAGGGATATCTGCATGTTATTGACGAAGCCACCAGTAGCAAGAAATCCTTTCTTCCAGTATGACAGTAGGTCAAACAGGGATTAACTTGTGGCCCATTTCTGCTTATGATGACCTCCACACTTAACCTGTCCCTTTCCTCTTCTACCCAATAAGCTTTGGCTTAAGATCAACACTCAACCAAGCCTCTTGACCGTTCATCAAGTATGAGGCTTATGAAGTTCGATCGCTTATAGCTACACTTAGGAGCACCAGCTTTCATGTAAGTATTGCAGATCTGGCAACCTCATTGCGACCTCTACCCCTGTTTTTCAGTTACCCCCATCTCTCTATTGGCTTGTTTACTCACATTATTTACTCACTTGAATCAATAACTCGTGTTTTCTATTCATAACAAGCAATTACTGACAACTGCTGTTCATTTCAGCAGATTTGACCCTCGTTTTCTCGTCTTCTGTTGACCTGACAAACGGAAAGAGAATGGATCTGATAATGGCCCATACATTAAACATTTTACTTTTCTTCACATATGCCTCATCATTCCTGTCGATTGCCCATATTACTTCTTTCATGCTCTACTGAATTCCCTCCCTGATTTAATAGAAAACATAAAATGCTCCCATCTCATAATCCACCTCTATTCCATTCCTTCCTTCTGACCCGGCAACCCTGAGAACCTTTTCCTTCTGCAGCCCGGCTTGCCGGCGCCTAAAACCCCATTAAATAAGACAGGTCAATTTAATCAGGCAGGGGTACAGACAGTCCCAGTCTACATCTGGCCCTGCTGAAAACCATAGGGCACCAATGCCCCTAGAGGCCCTATTCAAAAGGTTATTAGTGGCACTTTTTGTGAGGGTAATCAAACACAGGTGCTCACAAGCAGCACTAGAGGACTCCCCTGGGACACGTTTACACTACTGAGGGACTATGGGCAAGACGGCTGGACGCTTGCTAATAAAGACACACTGTGGAGCGATGAGGGATGAGGAAGGAAGAGTGGAAAACAGAGAGTGCAAGACAGAGAACAGTACATTTTCTGTGATGCAGAAAAGAAGTGTGGTTACTCGCTGTCTTGCAGAGAGTTAGATAAGACGATCAATACCACTTTGATTGTCTGTTACGATAGATAAAGTATGAAGCTGCAGAACAGCCAGCAGATGCTTAGCTTAGCTTAGCTTAGCATAAAGACTGGAAACAGGGGAAAACAGCTAGCCTGGCTTAGTTTTGGAAATTATATTCCGAACAGCAACTTTCTTCTTGCAGATGAGACAGGAAGCGGTCACATTTAATTCTACGTCCAGGACATAAAAAATTATAATAATTGTCCACCTCTCCTCAAACTGTCTGAGCTCTAGGTAAATCTATCTTTTAGGCTTAGAAGAGGACATTTTGTTTTCAGATGATGAAACTGTATATTGAGGCTCAGTCTAAGAAAACCATGTGAAATAAAAATCCTATTTTTAGGGTTTGATTTCAGAGATTTGTCTGTTAATTAAATTATTCCTCTTAAATGAGAGACTTGGAATTATTTTCTTACAATAAATCCTAAACATGTTTGTGTACATTCCACTCAAAAGGTGGACAAAATTAAAAGAACACCTAGCAATATCCAATACAATAGTGTTGCACCATTTGGAAGCTCATAATGTAAATATTTTTGACACTGTGTCAGACATTGCACTCTTTCATAATTTCCGAGGCTGTAGGTTGTTCATAATGTGTTCCTGATATCCTCCTCTATCACAATATGTATGTGTATATACACTGTGGTAGAACAAGGACTAAACCATCAGTCAAAGTCAGCCATTCTACTGTAAAAGATTTGTCCAACAAAGAGTAATATACCTCTCAATGTCAGTCTGACTTGAGGTGAAATACTAATTTTAACTGTGTGGGCTGTAAGTGGCCCTCCACTAAATCATGCTGTAAAAAGGCCTATAAAGGCAGATGGCAGGCGGCAGTAGAGGAGTGAAAAGAAAGACATATCTGTCTTCTTTTATATCTAAAGGAGGACAGGGAACACATTGTTAAGCCAACCATATGGTTTATCTAGCAAACTCCAGCGTATAGCTGTACTATAATGGGTCATATCTGCGAAGTTGACAAAAAGCGCAGAGTTACTGCTGCTGTCTTATTCAAGCTCTTTCTGCTCGTGTTTTGAATGACAGCTGGACGAACTGACTGACTGGCAGCCACTGCACAGTGCCAGACAGTGAATGCTCTCTCGGGCTGAGCAACCAGATAAAAGCCACAACCCACATCACTTGTCTGTCACTCACGGTTTCATAGGCTAGACACACACATACAGGGCTTAGTGAGAGGGACCCAAATGGCAACCGGCTGAGTTCACGTTGAGACCGCTGGCAGTGATAAAACAGGGTCAAGGTGTGTCCAGGTGTACGAGTGTGATTCACAAGCACAAACACAGCACACAAATGAATTCACAAGTTTGTTGACATTTCTGCTTCCCACAAAACTGTGCGTGATAAACCGGAGAGAAAAGGTCAATTTACATTCACTCAGTTAATTTTGTCCCTTTTTAAAAAGGCACTCTGCTGCTGTCACATCACAGCAGAGCTGCTGTATCCCAAACAGGCGTTGTGGTAAACAGAAACACAGATTAACATAACAAGACAATCAAGGGAAGCATTCCAGTGTGAAGGTGAGAAGACGTTCTATTAGGAAACAACAAATAAACAGCACATGAAGCGCTCATCCCTATAAACTTGGATGAATTCAATCAATTTACATTTTACAAGGCCATTACAGGGACCAGTTTAATTGTGTCGGGATGTGCTGCTATGAGTCTTGGCAAGGTCGCCATAGCAATGAATGTAAGGCCACCATGGCAATGGGCTGTATGTCTCCTCTCTAATTATATGCTGAAGAGCTGTGTGTGTGTTTCCTATGTGGTGCTTAGGGTTTTAATGGAACTCATTTCCTGACATTGGCAATGGCTAACTGACTATTTTGTGACTCATGTCAAACTAATGACTTCGATGTAAATTAAAAAATAAGTGTTCCGTCATGCTGGCCAACATAATGACTCACCTCTGCAAGCTGCAACCTGCTGAATGTGCTGCTAGGAGGAGCGGTTAGCTTGAAGATCTTCTTGGGTGCCACCCAGGTCTCTATGGTTTCCAGCTTGCTAGTTGCCAGATTGGTGGCATGGTGCTTGACCAGGTAGCCCTGGAACTGGTCTGAGTGGAAGTAGAGATGCACCGACACCGGGTGGCCCATGGGGAAGTACCTGGCACAACACAGAGAGAGCGAGGATCCATTAGCAAACATGATACGTGCTGACTTTTTCGCTGTGCCGCTTTTCAGGGCCAATTGTGTAAGAGGAGAATATCTAGATTGATCTGGATAATGTCTGGAAGGAACCAGCCTTGGAGATGTTAATGTGTCTGGATGCTAATGTAGCCTCGCAGTGAAGATTAGTGGGGAGTCAATGTGCTCTCTGATTGTTTGATGTAGTGGAAATTAATTCAATGACCTTTAACAGGAAACCAATTGGTCAAAGACATATGTCGACCATTCTGATAATTCCCTTTTAGCATTTACTTGTTGGTTGCTATGCCAACATTAATGATGGTCCCATTTAGAGTTACATAGACAATAAAGCAGTGGTATACTTTAAGGTATGGGTACCTCCGATTAAAAGGTCGCTACTACAGCGTTTTCTAGTCTGGGAGTCGTTGTGTTTTCGTCTCAAAACTTAACCCTGCCACACTGAGTTTTCAGTTCATGAAAGTTAATTGTAACCTTTTTGGTCAGCTAAAATGTCTTATTCAGCATTTTTTTGTACTTGGCTCCAACCTCTTGTTTCATTTTTGTTTGCAAAAGACCTAGATAGTGACAGCCAATAAAACCAAGATGGCGAAGGCCAAAATGCTGAACCGATGCTTCAAAACCATTGTCCACAAACCAATGGATGAGGTTACAGTGACTATTTCAACTTCTTAAGTACAGTCTATGACTTTCACAGATAAGTAATAGACGAGTGAAAAGTTTATTAAAGCCCAAGTACCGCCAAGTATGTAAATAACAAACTTCTCCTTTGCTAACTTTTGCTTTGCTGTGTGCTGCGTGCTTCAACATGTGCTCTGGCTCTGAAGTGGAAATGATGGTTAAAGAACACATGTGACAGTCGAGACCACAGCGCTCTGCTAGCTACAGAAAATTACAGAATAGTCATGGGCGGTATTGGCAGAAGACTCAGATTAGTCAAAGTTCTGAAAACACAGACGAACCAACTGAACACATTAGTCCCCGGAAACAAAGTTGAACTGGGTCAATCCAGTCAACTGAAGCCGAATGAAGGTCTTGCCCCTCTGATTAGTCTGTTGTTTGTTTGCGTGTCGCTTCATACGTGGCAGAGGCTTGGCCCTCGGGGCAGCTAGCCCGAGTGACTTCTGGAAAAACAAAAAGGGGGCCAGGGTGCGCACTGCTGGAGAACAATCTGCAGCTGCTCTCACGTCCTGACTCCTTCACGCCCAGATTTCTCATCCTTTTGCTTCTTCTGCTTCCTTGAATTCGTCTTTCTTCACCCTCTTTTGCACACACACACACACACGGATTAACACACACACTGTCCCTCCTTGCTCCCCAGTGCCCATGGCCTCATCAGTATTCCACTAAAGGACCAGGAGTCAACCCGTCCCGGTAAATGCTACCCTGACAAGCAGAACAGCAAATATTTACACCCACAAGGATCGCAGAGCACCCTCCCTCCCCTCCTGCTCCCTTTCCCTCTGTCTGTCTCCCTTTCCCCACTTCGCCATTTTCTCATCTGCGTTTCCCTCTTTGCTCCTCTACTCTCCCTTCTTATGATTCTTTCATCCTGCTTTCTGTCCCTTGGCTCTCACCCCTCCGTCTTTCCCAAAAAGAGATGTGGCTGCCAGTGTGAGAGGCAGTGAGAAGGGGTCCGGGGTGTAGTGTGCACAGAAGCTCCATTCAGGCTTTAAGCCCACAGTCTCTCCAGTGGAGTCACAGCGGGCTGCTAAAAGAGCCAAATCCCTCTCTGCGGCCTATTCCTCTCCCTCGCTCCAGTCTCACACGGAGGATGACCCATCCATCTGTTGGTAGCACATCTGAATTCTATATGCATGCAAAATATGTGGCAACACACATGCTATGCCATGGCTTTTCTTGAGGCCTCAAACCGGGACTCAAATAGGCCACATGTTGCCAAAATGTGGACTGATTTGAATTATTATTATTATTTCTCCTTTTGTTCTTCCTGATCTTGACAATGCCTCATTGCAGATGTGACTCATTGTAGCTCATATAAGTGAGTTCCTGATTTTTGCTCAATTCTTCATAGTCTTGTATTATTCTTTTGTCTTGGAAAACATTGAGGATTATTAGCAATGCCTTTTTGTCCCTATATTACACAAAGAGAATAGTGTATTGTTCATGGCCTCCACCAAGTAATGGCTGCAGTGATTAATTTATCATAGACCAAGCAGGCTGTCTGACACTGTGTGTTAAATTATCACATCCTATTGTATAAGCCTTTAAAAATGTGCACTACAATATTAATTGGCAGCATATGTAGCACATAACATGGATATGTTGATTTAGCCCCAGTTTCTGCCTCTCATGTATTGCAATTACATCCAAGTCACAGAGCATCCGACTTTCAGAAAATAAATATCCATGTAATATAATATATTACTGAAGCTGACGGTATTTCCAGAATTCCCAAAGACTCTGTTTCAACATGTTCCTTAAGTTGTGTTGTATTTCCTTATCCAGATAGCTAGGGATGATATGTCTTTACTCATTTTGTTATTGTGTCATCTGACTTGTTGCCAGAAGACAACTGTGTAAACGTGAATAAATAAAATAGGTGAATAACAAACAGAACAGATCAAGCAAAAGGTAAAGACAAAGGGTTTAATTCTCTGTAAAGTCCTTTCCATAAAGTTTTCAGCCACTTATAATAACAATCCGAGCCTGTCAGTGGAAAAAACAAGCACTTTTAGTGAATGAACATTGACGTTGAGAAGTTGCCTTGCAGCCTGTTTAGCTGCTGGCGTCTACAAAGTTCTCGTTCAATATTGCACCAATTTCAGATTTGTTTTCCCCATTAGTTATTTAGATATAAAAACATAGGAAAATAGGTGGAAATACCAAAGTTACCCTTTTAATATTTACCAATATGGCTGTTGGCCATCACAGAAAAGTGGGCACATACCACCTACATCATTCTTTTTATTGTGAACCCACCTTCTCATCTGTGTTCAATTAGCTCCATCCCAAATAAAATGCAAGAATGTGGACTCAGCTTTGTAAAAACACTATAAAAACTGCTTGTCAAGCTGAATTTCTGACACCTCAAACACTTTATCCCGACCTGCAGTTTGCATTTGAGGACTTGAGACTTAACCAAGAGGCATAATGTTACTGGTGAAACTTCAATCTATGTGCATTTACTTAATATATGTTTACACGGATACAATAACTTGACAGAGAGAAGCTCATATAGACCTAAAAACTTGCAAGGACACCCACACACATAAGGTCCTTCAATTTGTTTGTATATGTTAATAGGAAGCAACACATTCACATGCACACACAGACACATCAACAACATCACTCATGAGTTGCTTGCATCAACACTCACACACATACAAAACTAAACACAAGCACACACAGACATTAACATAACTTATCTCTATTTCCTGCCTTTTGACCTATGGCCTCTCAGCTACCTTAAGTAGTTTTTACATGTAAACGTTTAAGACTGGGGTTTGCTTGTTTGCCTTAAGGAAATGTATATATTTCTCACAGGCCCATTTCCTGGCAATGACAGAGATTTGGACCCCCACCCCCCATATACAAATGCATGAATGCATTCCCTTTTCTCCTGGTCTGCTCTGGCTCTCTCTATTTAACAGATGTATGAGTAGAAACAGCTGTAGCCGATAGATGGCTTTGAGGTTTGACGGATGGAACATGCTTCCTTTCTCAGCTTTCTCGGCTTTACCCGCAGGAATATACAGAACACCCACAATGCAGCGGCATGGGGGGAGGTAAGCAATCATCGCAGGAAGCAAACCATCTCAGCTGATACGAGGCTATCGCTGTTGTGTTGCCTCCTAGATTTACTCCACAACAGCAAGTGATGCTGCACTCGAATAAGCAGTTTACCTAATAACTTCAAAAAACTGAAAAAAAACACAGCTGCTTTCCTTCATGCTGCGTTCTGTATATTTTACATTAGCCTGTCTCATGAGGCGGAGAGTCATGTTTATGTTTATGATGTCAATAAGATGAACATAAAGATGTCATCTTAATGTTTGCTGCTATTAAAAGTGTCGTGTTTGTTGTTCTATCTTTTGTTTCCAGGTAAGACGCCTTTTTATGAGATACACAGGGGTTTCTGTACACAAATTAGCAATTTATACCTCTTACACCTTGGTTCCAAATCAGCATGTGAAATTGTCAGTTTTATTCACTTTGCGTCAGGGTTTCATTGCTGTGCAAATAAACTGAAGGAAAGCTAACCTAAATTGCTCCTATACCAGATGCTGCTGGAAACATATGCTGTTCAAAACCTGTACTGAGGGACATTCGGCCTAAATGTTCCATTTGGCAATGAAATATAAAACATTGTGTGGTTTCCCTTTTCACTTTAACTACACACTGCATGTTAACAGCACATTTCCACTAATAATAAACTGGCCTGAAGGGACAGCTTTCCATGCTTTGACCCATGTAGCCTAATTATCTCTGGGATAAATTGACAGAGAGTCATATCATGTTACAAAATGAATAGCATTACCATGGAGTTCCCAGCTGCTATTTATTGTTATTCTATTACCAAGACATGCGATCCCAGACAGGGACGATGCATCGACACAAAAGACTTTATGTACAGTAGGTTGTGGTTTATCATGAACAAGGGTGTGGCGGGCTTTTGAGAGTGAAAACAAACTGAAGTGCACCTGTTGATGTCGGTGCAGGTGCGTCATAGTGCAATGATAAGCATAAAAATGTATTTGCATAGATGAATGTGTTTATGAGACTAACCTGCAGCTGTGATCATTTGGGTTTCCCTGCAGCGATGCGGCAGCTCTGGCCAGGCCCAGCCGTGAGAATGAGTGGAAGTACGTGAGCTGCGTGTCTGACAGGCTGGCCACGCCATCTGGCTCGTCGTACAGGTTCTCCCAGTACGAGTTGAGGCTCTGCGTTCCTTGGGGAAACGATCCAAACAGGTAGGCGTCCAGCTGGTTCACTATCTCCTGGTTCACGCTGGCTTCAAACTTCCTGGCAAAGAAGGTGGGCCTCACTGTTTGCTGCAGAGGGAGAGGGAGAGAGGGAGGGGAACATAACAGGAAACCAGGGAGGGAAGAGATAAAGAGGAGAAAAAAAGGAGAAGATTAGGAAATGGTGGTTTGCCAGGATGGCAGGGGAACGAATATGTGTTAGATGTGTGTGGTATTGATGTGTGGGCAGAGAAAAAAAAGAAGAAGGTAGAGCAGAGATGGTAGAAGGTAGCAGATAATATGGAGGTAAATCTTCCCTAATGGATACATGAATTAAATATTAAATACATTAAATCAAAATGGCTCTCTCCTCAGTCTCTCTTTTTCATTCAGCAGAAAAAATGCTCTATATGTATAACATCTTGAGTCCTCTCTTTCATTTGTCCCCACAAAGGGTTACATGATACATTGGGGGGGTCGTGAGGTGATTAAACAAGTTCTTCATAAAGTTAGCATTTAAATTCTATAACATTATCAGACTCACTTAAAAATTTTTAAAAAATTGATGCAGCACAATCAGAGATATTGTCATTTTTATTCCATACATTCTTCCTCCTTGTCCAAAACCTGGTGCCTACATTACCCAAAACACAACTGAGTCGCCAACAGTTTGGTCAGAGATTCTGAAGTGCTATGCTAGTAGCGGTAGCCACAAGCATGGATGAAGAGCAAGCTACAGAGGTGTGGTAAGCTAGCTTCTTTCTAACTCCACATCACTTGAGGCAATTTATCAGACTTCACACAGCTCCCTCTGTAGCTACAAAAGGCTTCATTGATTTATTATTTATACATTATAAGTAAGTTTGTACCCTCGCAGACCCGTAAACTGTAAAATTGGTCAGTTTACCTCTAAGAAAAGAGGAAAGCCGGTCTTACATGTCTTTGGAGGCACAAAATGACGTAATGACATAAGCATCATCCATCCATTCATCATCTCTTTTCTCAACAGCTCCTTTTATTTGTTGCTTTGTCCGGCCTCCCACACTCCACCCATGTCTCTCTCACCCTCTCTGTCCCTGCCACTCTGTTGCTAATGTGGTTGATGGTGCATCATGAAATCTGCCGCCTACACAGCCTGACCTTCCACAAAGACATCTTTTCAGTCCCAGACACGAAACTATTTGCCGACACTGTTACCCAGCACCAAACACCTCGGTGCTACCTGCTTGAAAAAAAGGCCTAATCAAGTACACTTTTTCTCACGCCGGAGCGATGACTGTGGGATGTTGGTACTCTGGACCAGATGCTTATGATCATTAACCCTTTGTGATCTGCCACGGATAGTAAATGAGGCTTTAGTTTTTACACATTACCAATTTTGTGTGTCCTGACAGGCCCTCGGCGCAGTCAGCTGAAAGTACCAACCTGTCACAACCTGTCTTTCCAACACACTTCCCAAATGCACCTCACTCTGTAGCACATTACTAAACAATGATGCTCTGAGACAAAAGGCACATCACCCCTCTCCTTCTCCAGAAACACCCCCTCCCTCCTGGTGAGTGCACTTCAAAATCACTACGCGGGGGAACTCGACAGTTGTACCTTGAATTATTCTTCTGATCTGCAAACCAAAGGGAAGCCGACTTTACTTGTCTGCATCTTCCCAAGTGTTAGGGTTCAAAGGGAAACTCGGATCGTGTGCTCAATGGGATATTAAGTCCTATTAATACCGCAGCCTGGCTGGCTTTTGGAAGGGCTGCTTTGTTCCCAAGGTTGGACTTCACTGATACCGGGATGCCAACCAGACCCGGCGGCAGTGCCAAGGACCCGGGGTAATGTGTTGGCACTGGACTGCCAGAGACTGAGGCGAGACAGGCGGCAGACGGGTCTGGCGAGGAGAGAACTGAGGTCAGCTTTGACTGGTATGTGAAGGACAGGAGAGACGAAGTGAGTCAAAGCACTTAGAGGATGAGACTCAAAGTGTTATTTAACTGTGGCAGAGTGTTTTCACTTTGTACTGCAGCTTTTACTTTTTAGGAGCACATTAAAAGTCAAACAGTGATACTGACTTTCTCTGGGGTCCTGGAGTCAGTGCCACTCATTCACTTTCATTTTGAAAAGCTAACTAACTCTCCTCTCCCCCTCATGCTCAGACAAAGAGGATCTAATTACTATTAATTTTTTTCCCCCTCTCAGTGTCATAATAATCGAGACATAATTTTGCACACATTGATTGTGAAAGCTGTGGGAACGGGCTGAAGGCTGAGGGTGGGAGGACAAACCTTGAGGCCAGATAATTTAAAGATTGACTGCTACTGATTTCCCACGACATCATCTTCATTTAAATGTGTTTAATGTTTGTAGGTTTATCTAATGTTTCTGACTGACATTAGCTGGAAGATATGGCCTTTTATCTGAATAAAGCCCAGGGCCTGTATTTATGTATGTTGAACATCATTACTTATAGGCAGTTTTGTCTATAGGTAAACTGCAGTTTATGTTAGTTTTATGTTAATCCTTATATCACACACTACTTGTTTTGCATTCCTATTACATGACTAAACTCCTTATTGATTTTATTTGCATTTGCCTGTCATACCAAGTGGTTTTTTCCTCTTTCCTGCAACATACTTTCCTCAATGCTTTCCTCAAGCTTTGTTGTTGATTCCATATATATATATATATATATATATATATATATATATATATATATATATATATATATATATATATATATATATATATATACACACATACGTCTGTCTCCTCACAGTTTAACTTGCCATTGCTGTTCAATCGTCCTTGGTTGGATGGTTTCCCTGTAGCTATTTCTGTGTGATGGCTTTCTTGCTATTATAAGAGTTTAAGTTTATCAGGGACTTTTCCCCTGGTATTATGCAACGAAAGAGCAAATTACTTCGGTTCTAAACATGAAAAAGGACACACAATTTTTTGAAAAAAAGATTGACAGTACTACTGCCAGATTTTGTTTGTCCTTCCAAATCCTTCTTTATAAATTTCAATTTAGAGAATAATTTTTGGGAGAAAAACAAAAGTATGACCAATGCAAAATATGGGCCCTGACCTACCAGTGCCACAGGCTCTGCTTTTGGCTTCTTGATTAATCATAGAGGGTAGCAAAGAAAAAGAGATATTCTCCACCTTAGTGTCGTGTGTTATTATTACCTGGAATCGGTGGAAGTCTGCAGGCTTGAAGTCATTCGGGGAGCATCCACACCAGTCCACGATGTGCTTGTACTGGCACTTGCATCCCAGTTTGCGGTTCCAGTTGGTGATGCGCAGGTTGTTATCCACCATGCTCTCACAGTGGGCGCTGTTCTCCAGCACCGTGTGGAAGAACGACTTGGTATTGAGAAATAGGATAGGCAGACAGAGGGAGAGAGTGGGGAAGCAGAGAAAAAATCAAATATCTTTTCATTTTAACACCATTAAATTCTCGGAGAGGAAATAGAGTCGCAGCAGAGACTGGAGATTCACAGCAGCTCATGATAAACATTCAATGACAATTCAATTCTCATGAAATCCTTGCATACGGTTGGAAAGTCAGCCTTTACATCTTGCCTTCACTTTATGATTTCATATCTGCCTCCGAGTTCTTTTTTCCCCGCACATCTAACACAGCGATGAACAGCAAACAGTGAATACTGTTTCTATACGGGATGCAGTATAAGTACAAAGCAGTGCTTACTTTGTCAGTCAAAGGTTAAGAAAGTGTGAACGGTTGTTTGTTTGCTTGTGTGTGTTTGTGTGTGTTTGTTACCTCGGCTGGCAGCAGAGTGTAGGCGTAGAAGCGCTTCATGTTGGTGACCAGGTCGTCCTTGGAGTTGATGACATACTCAATGAACATGCGGTTGAGAAGGAACCAGTCGGACCCGCCGTCCACCGAGATGCCTTCTGGGATTTTACGGTCACCCAGCCTCCACATGTGAGTGTCGCACTCAAAGAACAGACGATCCAGACCTTGCTTACGGATAAACCTGGTGAGCACACACAAACATATAGTTATAGCACCGACTACTAAACACAATTAAATATACAAAATCTTTGAGGAGTAATTATTTTTGTGAGACATGCAGGTGAAAATTAGACTTTAAAAACACAATTTACATAAAAATAAGCACTCTGTGGATCTTGTTTTATTTTTAGAGGGACACTTGCATATAATCAGAAGCTCATTTGTATTTTCTCAAAATTTTTGTCTTTACTTTTATAAATAGAAGATTTTGGAGGTGTGTTAGTCACAAGAGGCCTTTGTTGACTTCAATGAACGTTGTCCTCTTTCAGTAGGAAACAAACATTTTAGTTTTTGTAATAAAACTTGGGTGAAAATCTGGATCTGCTCCTTATAAATGCTTTGTTTTTTTATTGGGTGATATAGATAAAGCTGCTCTAAAAACACAATCTGTGGCCTAATGTAAGTTCAGTCTAATTCTCTGACCACAGCAGTTGTCTTTTCCTTAGACCTCATAATGTTTTCCATTGAGGTAAAGGAAAAGACATAGGGCGCAGGACTATTCAACCATTGTTTTTTGGTGAATGTCAAAATAGATGAGATGAATTATGCTCAGGTAGACTCAACTGCTGACTAAAGAGATAAAGGATTACAAATGATTGTGACTAGTTTAGTATGACAACAGTTGTGCATCCAAACATTTCTGTCCTTAAGCAGAATGTGTCTCCTATCCTTGGCCCTGAATGACTTGAGAAACGTGTCGTTCACACTTGTCACTACACACTTTTATCAGCAACAAGAAGAGTGACACCCTGCATACATTATGGATGGTGTTACTCCTGTGAACCTATCAAGTGTTAGATGGAGGAGTCAAATTCAAGTCAACCAGGTCAGACTGTTCCTTCTGTTACCTGAACGGTGTCAAACAGTGGTGATGTATTGACCTTGTGTTTCACAGGCGCACATGCACAAACATGCGCAGTGGACATTTTAGAAATGCATGCTATTTTTCAATTAGCTTCATTTTCTTCAATTAGTTTCACACATACGCGTATAGCTGTGGATTACCGGGATCATTATTGTTGTTAAAATCTGAATTAAATCAGGAACAAAACAGCTTCACTCTCATCAAACAGCACAGAATCAAATACTCTGCCTCAAATATAAAAAGGCACTGTTGAGTCATGCTGACTCATGCATCCATGCTGGCTGAATTTCTTTTTTTTGTATTTTCGTGTGTTTCGGGGGTATTTTTACCCAAAGTGTCAGGCGATGACTATTTTTACACGGGGGTGTGATGAGGCAGAAACTAGAGGGCAGTAAGGTAGAAGCAGCAGGAAAAGGGCGTTCTGGCACCGACCTCGCTAGCTCACCCCACCAAGAAGGTTAATTAATGAAGCCACAGATGGAAGCTAATTGTATTATGATTCAGTGACCACGCCGTGCTGGCAGGACTGCGCTGTGTGTGCACTTAGGTGCCGGTGTGTGTAAGTAAGAGAGACAAGCACAGAGTTAGCCAGTGAGTAAGAGAGAGGTGGGGGGATTAAAATGAAGTTAGAAAAACGTGCATATCACCTGGCATTGTCCCTGCCATGGGACTTGATGAAGTTCATGTCTCTGTATTTGGACAGAAAGGCCACCAGCTGGTTGTTGGGCCTGAAATTGAAGAAAAATACTTTTGAGTTGGAAACATATGGGGGAGATCTAGCTGGAACATTGATTCTGCAGTACAGTACTTGTTAAAAGTACAATGTGAGCTTTGGAGGGAAATTATGCAAATTAATCCATCTGTTACTGTTTGCTATAAAAAAGACAGTGTGAAATAAATAATACATTTTTCAAGTTCTAATCCAGTGTCCCTGTGTTAATTGCTCAGTTAGCTCGTGTTATATGCTAAATATATTTGAAAGTAAATAAAAATCCCTTATTTCACATTCTGTAAAATGTTAAAATACTTTTGATGACTTGAGCTTTAGGGTTTGTACAAAAATGTATCCAATAATGTATCCTTGCATATTTTAGTCTACTTCATATATTTCTCACTTGTCCTTCATCATATTACAGAAGCAAAAGCTTTAACTTTAATTTCTGTAACTTTTAAGTCCATGAAAATACATTTTCTCATTTAACCCCGACCATGAGTGATGGGATCCTGCACAAAGACACAGTTTTCTTCCAAATTTCAAACTGTTTTGGTTATTTCAAATAGGAGTTTTCTGTATTCGTGTTTTTTTACAGTATCTTTGCTTTTCTCACTGGTTAGAAGCGAGCAAAGCTCAGATGGCAAAAGGTAATGTCACATACTTCCATGCACCAATCAGGATTGGATCAAAATGTAATGAGAGTCCTTAAAAAATGGTTCAGCTGAGTTTTTGAGTGTAAAACTCTTAATATAGTATAACGAAGGATTGTTCCAAACTTTGTCATAAACATTTAAGGATCCTCTCCATACATGTTTTAAGACACATAAAATACTGTTGTGGAAAAAACATATTAGACTGAAGTTATATTCCAAGCAAAGTTCAATTAAATACTTAAAGATCTATGAAGACTTCATTCACTCCCTGCATGCGAGCCAGACAAACGCTCATGTTTTATTTGCTCTGGCAGATGAGTCTGGTCCTTCTCCACTTTGGACATTTTTACAGCAGCTTTAGATCCGACGGGCCAATCACAACAGTTTTGGGGCTTGTTTGAGACGATGACTGTAATCAGGGACGTCGTTTCATTTTTTGCGAAAACAACCAAGATGGCTACAGCTGATGTGGAACCTTAACATCGCCAGACCAAATCGCAATGCATCTGCAAAACCAAAAAAAACATGACCCCGTAGATTCTTCTGATTCCCAGCCAAAGTAAAAACATTGTAACTTTTGCTGGTCTATCCAATTGCGTCCAGAGGCATTTTGGTCTTAGCTCGTTGAAAACATCCAATTCCATTTGCAAATTGGTCTGGTGGTGAGGCTAATTTACTCCATCGCCTTCTTTGAAATATCCAAATATTTTTTGTTTCAAAAGCTAACATTCAGGTACAAGATGTCACTGAAATGTGTATTCTGATTGGATGTTAACTTGAGCCTTCAATTCTCCACATCACACTTGTGTAAATTGCATACTGGGACGGGATTGGCTCAAAACCAGTAGTGATGTCACAAAACATGTTAAACTCAGATGTCAGGTGAGCACAGAGAAACAGATGGATGTAGAAACAAACTCATACATACATCATTCTGATCAGTGAATCTCAAACATCCCAGTGAAATAACAATAAGCCAAACACACCTTTGAGTGAAGGGGGTCTTTAATGTTATTGAGAAACACTTAAAGACCTCGTCTGCTCTCAGTGTCAGCCCCTCACTCCCTTCACAACGTTAAAACTATTAAGGATTATACAAAAGATTGTGCTATCCATGATTCCAATGAATGACTTCATGCTGCTCTTACATTATAGAGCAGTCTACTCCCTCATACACAGGCCAGACAGGCTAAAAGCTTTGCTCCGCAGGCTATGCCACAGTTAATGGCTCTAACATCTCATCTGTGGTGGAGCTTTTCATGATGGCTTGGCTTGCCTTTCTATAAAGAGCAGCGAGGCCCTGGTGAAAAGCTCAAGGATCATTGGGGGGAGGGACAAGCGCATATTAATGTCATTTTCTCTTCAAGGAGCAATTTCACAGCCTGGGGGGCTTATCTTAGGAGGTCCTGAGCCATAAAGCCTAACTGATGATGTGCTGCACAGACACATGCAGCCTTCTCTGTCTCTACTTCCCACACACGCACTTACACACACACTCACTCGTTGTGTATCTGCTATTATGCACACAGACAATGCCAAATACATGCACAGAGACACACAAATGCTTGTAGGCAAGCAGCCACGCACACACACAGAGCGAGGGGAATTCATGTCAAGCTCCAGATTTGCCACCTGAGTGGTCACCCCGTCCACTGGGTCTAGTTTGCTTACTGTCAGCCCTGTGGCTGCTCTGTCTCACAGTGGTATTCACACGCACACATTACTGTAGCGCACGCACACACACACGCACACACACACACACACACACACACACACACACACACACACACACACACACACACACACACACACACACAGACACACAGACAGACACACACACACACACACACACACAGACACACACACACACACACACACACACACAGACACACAGACACACACACACACACACACACACACACAGACACGCACACACACACACACACACACACACAGACACACACACACACACACACACACACACACACACACACACACACAGACACAGACACAGACACACACACACACACACACACACACACACACACAGACACACACACACACACACACACACACACACACACACACACACACACACACACACACACACACACACACACACACACACACACACACACACACACACACAGACACACACACACACACACACACACACACACACACACACACACACACACACACACACACACACACACACACACACACACACACACACACACACACACACACAATACACCGCTGTGAGGTACTGACAAAATGTGCTCATTTTCAATATCATATCCATTTAAACTTCATCATTATCCCACTGTTTCACTTCCATGGTCTTACTGTTCAATCAATAATGTGCCTTTTTATACCAGACTTTAACTACATAATTCCAGGGGGGGGAACTCCAGTGGAGATCAGGTTATGAAGGCACACTCTGACAACACTCAAACAGAGGAGAGATGAATCATACATTCATTACCTTTGTCCTGAAAAAAATGTCAAAAAGTTCTCCAACTTAATTTTTAAAATCTTGCTAACTTTTTAATCATTTTTAATGTCAGACACTTTTTAAAATACATTTGCAAGCAAGATGGCTTAGTTCTAATGGGTTATAAATGGCTTTTTTTTTTTCAAACAACGGGAAATGACACCTATCACTAATGGAACAAAGCTCAAATATGAGATACAACTTTTTCTCAGAGACAGACTAGACAAAGTGAAAGAGATAAGAAGATATGCCGCCTGCAGCCAGTCACCGTCTCACAAAGCTCAGACTTCTTAAAAGCAACTGTAAAGTCTATAAAGAGGGGCTTTATCGAAAAAAAAGAGGTAAAAGCAAGGAGGCTGTGTAGATAAAAGCTGGGAAAGAGGGTTGCACTTTGACAAAGCAAGCGTGTAACTCATCCTCTGGCCTCTGGACACACAAACACGCACACACGCACACACGCACACACACACACACACGCACACGCACACAGAGAGCATATCTCCCCATGGACTCACAGCCCCTCTGCTGGTGTGAGGGGCTCTGGGTTTGCCTTTGAGAGCCATCCATGCGGCAGGACAGACATTATCAGGGAATTAGTGGGGAAATAATGCTTGTCTCCAGTCCCACTGATAACAACAGCAGTAGTCAGGGCAGTGGGGTAGGGAAGCCGCAGTATGGTCAGCAAGGCCAAACGAGTGCCATTTGGAAAGACTGTGACCAAAAATACTTTACTTAAAGCTACAAGAAGACTAGTGCATATTTACAATAAAGCTTTTTAGTGGAGTAAATGTCATCTAAATCACGTAGTAAAGTGGTGGTGAATGGCAGCTTTTGTAAGGTGTGGAGTCGGAGCAGTGGTTTTCCAAAGTTATACGACCATCCTACACGCAGTTCTGATGAAGCACGCTGGCAGCTTAACACATGGTTGCATTTGCGAGCATCTGCTTATACCAACATGATTTTCTGCGCCGTAGTGAGCTATGGTAAGTCCATAATGATAATGTAATGCTGAGGTGTTTATTTTTGGGGGAGAATGTCTCTTTCCAGCAGATTCCTTTCCCAAAGAAATCAGAGAGGATTATCAGCGACAGAACAGCTGAATGGGTTTCAGTTTCTTGCTTGAGGACACTCGAGTAGCCTGGATGCTCCCTCTCACGGGGGTCTGAGCCCAGGCCTGCCACTTAAAAAAGGACCACATTTGCCAGTTGAACTCAGTAAATATGCAGTGAGCAGACTTGGGGAAATGCAAGCTGTGGTTACAAATGCACTTGCTAAGCAGAGATACAAGATTTCCATTTCCATATTTCCATATTGCATGGATCCAAAACATGCGGTTCCCTCGTTTCCCTTCCGTAGCTGCTTATTCTCGCTCCCTCGCCACTCCCTGTCAATTCTGCCTCTCGGCTCCCTCTTTCGCTCCATCAATCGTTTCGTTTCCCAACAGATGGGGCTTAAAAACCTCCAGTGTCAGCCCTTTTCTCAACAACATCACCCTCATGCAAATGAGTAGGCAGAAGACGGGAGGAAAACCGTGTCTCGGTGCATGCACTCATAAATACCTTTAATCATGCAATGACAGACATACAGACAGCCAGGCAGGAGAAATATGCACACATGTACACAGGCAGGTGCTGAGATACACTGAACTGTGCAGACGATATGGTGAAAAACAAGGAAACACAACAAGACAGAACGCGTCTATGAGCAAAATCCAACTTTGCCCCTGAATCTTAGCTCCAGCTGTGGAGACATCAGATCCAGCTTCTTTTCGCCCAGTGGCCATTACAGCCTGTCTAAATTCAACTGGTGGACATCTGGCTGTGCAGAAGAGATAACTCTCTCCTTAATAGGAAGATTTTAATTGGCTGATGCAGTAGCTACATCAAAAACCCAGCAGACCCTGAACTCCCAGGAGGACTATAAACTCTCATAAAAAAAAGTACGAGTCACAAAAATTCTCCTTCAGTAGGCTATTTCCATGACTTCATGTCCAGTTCACGTAGACTTTGTGGCTTTAATTACCTTTTACAGCCTCTTAAAGGGGATGTTTTGGAGTGTACAGATGACTTTCGGACTGTACAGTACACAAAAGGCCTGGAAAGTCAATAGGTATTGACCCCGGGCCATTAAATTGTAATCAGTTCACCATGTAACCCATTCAATGGAGTGCAAGCAAGCAAATGGGGAAGAGAAAGTGTGAACGAATAGTGTTTGAGAAAAGCAGAGGTTCTACTTCATTGATCTGTTTGGTTTGGAGTGACTCTTTATTTAAAGCTCACAGTTAACCGCAGGAGCCCCGACCAGTGTGTATTGAATTTCTTCCATATTGGCTGAGAGCACTCTACTATTGTTGTGCACACCTGATGACTGCCTTTGTCACCTATATAACTGCAGATGGTTGCTCCTTCACCTCACTTTATTTCCTTTCAGGACAATTCTTAAAGAAATTACCCGACTGCCTCCCCCCCAGGTCTCCCCCACTGACCTTTACTGAAATCGCCCTCCTTTATGATCAATCTTTGTTACCTGATGGGGTAGTCGGCAGCACTGAGGTTGATGAAGAAATCCCAGCTCCAGTCCCTCATAGCCAGCAGGTCAGCCATGCTGCGAAGATACATGGTCAGCAGACTGGCACCCCCCCAGATGGTGGCCATGCGCCAGGGTGTCACCCTCACATTGGAATACTGGGCAGCCAAGGAGTGCACCTGTCTGTGCAGGTAGTTAGAGCGCTGAAACAAAGGAAATTATCACACACTGATTATGTGTCTGACACCAAGCAATTATATTTTATAAGATAATGTAATTTCAGTAATAAAACAAAGAAGTTAAAAGGCCTTGACTGGTTTCACATTGAAGGTAGATCCTGGTTGTAGGCTCTCTGTGGCTCACCTGGTCAACATGTATGTAGTAGTAGTGTGAGGTGTGGTAGATGGCTTTGAAGAGGCGGTGAAACTGGCGAGAGGCTCGTCCATGGACCACCAAGACAAACGCTATTCTGACTGGTTTTGATGGAAAGCTCTCAGCAGAGTCCTCATCCCACTGAACATTAGCGTTGGCTTTACCTGTGGGGTATAAAGACAACATTTTTGTGATGATACCTGTGAATATACATCTTGCATTTAATTAAGGCGACACTGCATGGATTCCTAATCAGTACCGTAATCAGGGTTTGTTTGCATGTCTGATTTCTAAATCTGTTATTTATTTGATAATCCATGCACAAACAGCACTATTAGATGGTGAAGCACCTATAAATATCTTCGAGGGACAAGGAAAGCAAATGCATAATGAATATAGTTATTAATGATAATTAAATGTTATTCTTTCATTAAACAATAAACGGAAATAGCAAAACAACAAGGTTGCCAGGCAACACCGTAAGTACCAGTTGGAGTGGTATGATTAGCATATTCATAATAATTAACTGATGTGTCACCAGTGAACATTCAGTAGGTATTTAACATTGTCTCTAAGTGTGCCCCTGTCTGAATTGAGGAAGTACTATCTGTGTTATGACGACTAATCAATGTGCTCTTCTAAATATGTACAAAGACTATAATACAGCAATAACGGCGTGAAAAACACTGATTATACCATTGGTGACTTCCCTTTGCTCTCGAGCGAGTCATTTAAACACATCAGAAAGGATGTGTAAGCCATGCTACAACTAAGATATTATAAAATACATTAATAAATAAGAACAAAAAAGTAAATAAGCTACCTCAGCTTCTGCTGTGGAACAGAGAACATAACCACAGAACCATAACTCACTTATCCATTTCCGTATGTGATTAAATTGGAACGATGACAATTTCAACCAGACAAAATACTATCCCCACTCAGATGGGAATCCTGTAAGCGATTCCTCTGGGGCTTTCAGGGTGGAGCACGGTTTGACAATGAGCCATCATTCCTCTTCGGCGAAATTCCCAGAAGATGCCTTGGTTTTTACACAAATGACAACAATAAGCATGCAGGCAAACATCGCCCGGTCGCGGCCTGCCAAGCCACTATCAAATTAAACAATTCCAGCAATCTCTGGAGAGCCATTGGCAACCTCCAATGGCCAATGGCTTGCTCCATTGTGTGGTTTTGCACCACCCTTAACCGCTCAAAAACAAACACTTGCACTTCAAACCTGAAGAAAAACCTTCCTCGAAGCAGCTCTTCACCATCAAGTCCTGCAACGTTATCCCAGACATTGTTTGTTTTAAAATCTTTTCGGTTATGACAACACATATCACACATATTTGTTCACAGAATGTGCCTTTAGGAGATGAATGACTATAATTTGTGACTTCAGTTCCCAAGAGCCGGCCTGTGCTATAGAAGAAGATGAAGCTGAGGGAATACCGAGGTGGGGGCTGTTTATTCCCCTGAGGTTATGTGTCCTCAAAAAGGCCCCTCCCGGCTCCTCTAACCGTCTGGCCCTAAGGTTCCTGTAATTACTCAAAATTTTAGGGCAAGTGTCAGACATGTTGTCTCTTTTTGAGTCGATGGGGACAGGCTAAGAAGGCCTGGTCCGTGCTGTTCAACAAACTCATTCAAATTTTAGGGCAGGTGTCCAACATTTAAGTTTGACCACAAGGTTGGGGTTAATGACACGCTCTCCTGGCTCCATTTGGCCCCAATTGGCTGTGGCTTCTGTCAGTCACTTATTTTTTCGCTTCTATTTCTCTCTCTCTCTCTCTCTCTCTCTCTCTCTCTCTCTCTCTCTCTCTCTCTCTCTCTCTCTCTGTGTGTGTGTGTGTGTGTGTGTGTGTGTGTGTGTGTGTGTGTGTGTGTGTGTGTGTGTGACAGCTCAGGGGGAAATCTGCTGTGGGCCGTATCAGATTGAACGGTAATTGGTGGCCAGCTAAGAAGGTTCACTGGTTTGCTTTGCACACGGATAATTGGCCAGTCACTTCACAAAGCAGTTCAAGAGTGTGTGCTATGCTAGCTAGCTGAACTAATGAGCACTGCTGTGTGTGTGTGTGTGTGTGTGTGTGTGTGTGTGTGTGTGTGTGTGTGTGTGTGTGTGTGTGTGTGTGTGTGTCTGTGTGTGAGAGAACTTAAATTTAACTGTCAGTTAGTCGAGCATGTGTGTTTATCCGTAAATGAGCTTCATGTGTAGTATTTTTTGAGCAGACTGCACCTGAAGACACCTCAGGCCTTTTTCTGAAAAAGAAAAAAAAGAAGCCCTCCTCTTGAACTCATTACTCTTCATCATCCTCACCCATCGCCATCAATCTTTTAAGCTACCTTTTCCCTCATCTGCTATCACCCTACTCTCTTCCTCCATCATCTTGTGTAACTTCGGGCTCTTACCCAGCCCCCATCTTGACGGCTCATAGGAGAGGGTTAGAACAAGAGCTGAGCTACAGTATGTCCCAAAGGGCTTGTACCAAATTGCATTTTGGTACAAGCCCTGGGGACGGCATCTGCTCCTTCAAACCATCCACTGACCTAGGCTTGCTGTCACATAAATCATATCGATGGGTTTGATTTCTACGAATGCAATAACACATTTCATTTCATTTTCTTTAAACCTGTAATGACAGGCCACTTGGGGGCAGAGCAAACACAAACCCCGAACACAACACTGACATATTATCACCTCTTAAATTCATAAAGCTAACTTGTTAACAAACTGTTGCCTCTTAACACATCCATCAGACACACAGCGACAATTGCATTTAGATCTAGCTAACCTCCTAACACCATGCGCTGCAAATTAGCGCCTTTCAATCATGCTGCTCAACCCACCAAGGAACTATCGAAGAAGCATCTCCAGCTACCTGGCAAGCAGCAAACATATCACGAGCAAAGACAAACAGCTAGCCTTCTGAGTGAAATATCATTCTCTCAAATCTCTTTGTCTGCAAAAAGCTCCACTAGGTTTACCAGCATAACTTACTTTGCCTGCCTTTTGGTGCTGGGCAGGAAGCAAATGAGCTGATGATAAGGCTGGGGGAAATTAATCCTGAATAACGTATCGTCTTTAATGGAATCATATCGTGATTAAATTGACTGAGATATTGTGATACATAATTGCATAATTTGAATTGATAATAACAAGCCCATGACACTAAATACATTTCTCAAAAAATCTGATGTGACGTATTTTGAGGGGATATCATTTGAAGATTGCGGTTTTCTTTTTCCATCACGCTTTACATTACCACTGAGTTAACGATCAACAAACTGGACTCAAACTGGCAACCTTCATAAGCTTTCCCAACCTTTTAGCTGCATTACCCCAGAATACAAACGTGCATACAGATCAGGACAGGGTTCTCTCTGCTGAATAATGTGTAAAGGTCCATTTAGAATCCATATGTTGGTTAAAAAATAATTGTGAGTAGTTTTTCCCAACATCAGTGAGTGGTATTTTCTTCATTCATACATTCATTAATTTAGCTTCAGCGTCTTAACTCCTAAGTGCCTACATCAAGAAGTCTGCTTTGAGGAATACCCAAAGTGTGGTTCAATTAAATTATTGTCTTAGTCTGAGTACTTCATTATCTAGTGTGTGTGCATGTAAACATAGTCAGTGTGGAGCTGTATTAAATGAGAAAATAGAAAATACTTTTCTAAGGATGCTCTTGTTGGACTTTTTCAGTCCCAATACGATACCAAGGCCGGTACCTTGGGTATCGGCCGATACCCAAGGTACCAATCCAAAACCAGTGTTTTGTCCATAAATTGCTGCCTCATAGAAGTGACTGGGATTATTATTTTATGTGTAAGAAACATCAGGCTTGACATGCATTGCAAACATTGCTTTCCTAACTTTTTCATACAACATATGATAAATAAATACATAGATATAAATGTACTGAAGGGTTATTTATTAAAACAATGGTAACTTTTCTAGATCGACAGATTTTAGCCAGTAAAGGTGCATCTTTATACTTTTCATTTGTCAAGTATTTAAATCACAAACTAATCCTTCACTCATAGATTTGATGGGGAACTTCAGATATCTGTTTTTATTTTGGTTTGTCACTATGAGCGATTGCATTCACATAATTATTTGATTGATTGTTATAACTATACTGATTTCAGCAGCTTTAAGTATGATTTATACACACATCCTTTTTCAGTACAAGCCCATTAGGTAAAAGCTACATGCCGGAGCAACACAGCCCAGTTATATTAGTCAAGTTAGCATATGGGAGGAAAAGAGATGGAACATGTTGAACATTTTCCTCCTGTATTCAATGATGCTAATGCTAGAGCTATCACAATAGCTTATGTAGCCAGGCCCTCAAGGACAGCATACCCATCAAATCAAATTGGCCAATTTTCTGCTAACAAGGTTAGGACTTGAATTGGGCTGGGGGAGAGAGGGAGAGATAACACATTGGAAGGCAGCAGGCAGGCAGACGGAGAGTCAGAAAGAAAAGTGATTTAATTTAGCTGTCGTGTTGTTACAGCCCAGCCACCAGGGGAAGGCCCTTTTCAATTTCTTTGTCTCCTTTGATCAAACTGTCAGTTTGAGTGGGATGGTGAGCTGCTGTGTGAGATGACAGGAGCTTAGGCACGGACAAACGATACTCCTCCTCTCGGGATGGGGAATGGACAAAAGTTGCTAAATCATGTTGTCTGCCCGAGTCCTAAAAACATGAGCGAGGTCCGGGAAGGTATCTGACTAGAACAGGCAGGATGTATAATGGCTTTTCTCCTCCTCCCCTGCTGTCCACACTGCATTCAGTCCACTCCTATGTGTGTGAATGCATCAGTGTGTATGTGCTGTTCATTTCAACATGGTAACTGATGCGTGCTGCCCACCGATGGTGGCAGGCGCAGCAGATTATGTTTACACAATCCACAACCAGACTGCAGATGTCCATAAATTCAAAGAGTTTGTGTGCGTCTGCTCGACAAAAAGAAAGGAGAACTTATGTTCTGTGGCCAGCTTGACAAAACAAATGAAAATTGGAAACCAATTTGGAGAGAATACAAGCAGCATCCCCATTTTCTTCAGCAATTATATATCAGCAAAAAAAAACCATTTCTTGCCTTTGACGAGAATTGCAATTATGAGAACAGGAAATATAGTACCGTGTACTAAAGCCTGAATGGTCACACCACACTCTTTGTACTAAGCTTTCCGGATATTATTTTTTTGTTTTTTTGCCATGAAAAAAAAGGCTTGTACAGCAGAGAGTAGGAGGTAATAATGTGAAAACAACAATGAAATGTCAAACAATACGAGGAAAGGACATTGACAACCTGTCTGCATTATTTGCAGGAGGTTTTTCTATGTATCTGGTATTTTAGTAAGTCTGCTATAATAATCAACTCAAGTTAACACTTCCATTAGCTTATTGATCTCCTGATGTTGAATCTTTTTGTTAATTTTTTTTAAGTCGTTGGAAATTTGGTGGAGCACAGCTTAAAAAAAAAAAATATCAAACTGTTACATGTTCAAGGCCCTAAAAAATGTTTTCTACCAGATTCTTACTATGAGCAACAAGGTCCTACATGGCCCTAAACGTTTGAATAGTTTTGGTTATTTTCCGTATTTCTCACTGGTTTAAAGTGGGAAATACAAGTAAAGGTCAGTTTGGGAAAGTTGATGTCATGAAGTTCCGTGAACCAACAAGCAACATTTTGTGGGGTTACTTGCTTACGTCACCAGCACTGTCCATCAAGTCTGGACTAGTTAAGTTTGTGAGTGTAACACGCTCAACAAATAGTTTCATAGGATGTTATTACTCCAGACTTTAACATTGATTGTTGGTATTTAGTCATGACTATGTAATGTTTTAGAGAACTACAGTGTTGTGGAGGATTTGAGAGTAGTTGAAAACATTGATCATTTTTGAATTCCATTCAGTCTGGCTTTTGTGTTTTGTAATTTTATGTTTTTTATTATTATTGCTTATTATTATGTCCAACTTATTTCGCTCTGGTTGTATTTTTTACAGTTTTACCATGACCATTTTATGCAGTGTTGTATCTTATTTAAATATAAACCTAAGTGCATTAGTTTTTTCATCTTCTCTCCATCTTCATCTTATCTTTCATCTTGTCAATCTTTTGTAAAGCACTTTGAATTGCATTTAATTTTTTTAAAGATGCTATATATAAAACAAATTTGATTGATTGATTGCCTGCATGTAAGGAGCCTCCATCACGGCACCAGATGTACAAAACATGGTTTCACATAACAATCCCATCTGGATCTCAACACTCAGGTGTCCCTACGATGGGCAGCTTGATAGATATCGACCCCATTCAGTGAGACATTATTAGTGCAAAATACAAAGTGACTGCACAAGCCGCACAGACTACCATCTGTATTGACTGAAATCAATTAATCAATGTAATTAATTAGAATGATGGACTCACCCTCGAGGGGGCAGTAGCGAGTGACCGTCTCAGGCATTAATTGCCCTTCCTTGTGTCTGCAGTACACCTCAGCAATCTGCTGCCGGCACTCTTTGCTCTTGGCTCTGGACAGAGCTGAAATGGCTTCCTTCCCACTGATCTCGCACTTTGGTGGTTCGTCGTAGGTCACCCCTAGCGGCGCTGCAGTCGCTTGCCTCCTGTTCGGGTGCTGATGTCTGTGCTGTGACTGGGCCTGCTGGGCCTGCGAGGCACGGTAGTGTTGCCGCGACACTCCCACTCCGCCTTGACCACCCGGATAGGAGGCATTGTTGCTGACCGCCAAGGGCTGGTGGCCTACAGGCAGCACTTCGTTTGAGCTGCGGCCCAGACCCGGGGAGTTGTCCCGCCAGGTCTGCTGCTGGGCGTGGGCTTTCTCCTGCAGATGCTCCCGCTGCTGCTTGCTGCTGGTGGCGCCTACAGACTGCCGGTGTGGCTGCGAGCGCGCACCAAAGTTACTATTGTCAATATTCTCAAAGTCTTTGGGCACAGAATTCTCGTTGTTGCTGTCCACTTTGCTTTTCTCCTTCGGCCTGTGGGAGTAATATCCGTCCTGCATGATGAGAGAGGGAACAGGAGGAGAGAGAGAGAGAAGGGAGGCGTTTGTTAAGTGGTGGGCAGCGAGAACACAAACAAGAAAAACAAGATCAGAATTGAGTGAGCACGGTGCATATCAAATGTCAGATTAACAATCAATGTGGCATGTGTGAGTGGGCAGCGCCGCATTGAACCGTGAGGCATGAAATGAAGTAGCAAGGCACTGTGTGTGGAGGACTACAAGGTGCAACCTAACTGGAGGTGAAGCAGGGCCGAGGGCTCTGCCGCTCCGTGCCATCATCAGATTAGCCCCGGTTTCAATTAAATTCTCCCTCAAATGGGCCCAGCACTCCGTAAACAGATTACCAAGACGGGATAAAGGGCCAGAACATGACTGCGAGTGTGTGTGGGTGTTTGTGTTTATGCGCTTGTGTGCATGCATGTGTACATTTCTCTTTTTTTCAGTGGAGCCACATGAGAATGTGAGGAAATTGTAGTGGTGAGGCGTGCGACTGGAAAGGCTGCATTTGTCAATGCTCTGCGTCTGCATATGTGAGATAGTGTGTGTGTGTGTGTGCGAACATACAATTCCCCTATCTTTCCAGCAGAATAGGCTGAAAGCAAAGGAGGTGCACAGGGGAGAGCAGAAAGAGGGGAAAAGGGTAATGAGTGAAAGTGGGGCGGGTAAGGCGACGGAGCGCTGACACGACGCATGAGTTCTGCTCCCAGGAAGCGCTGACTTGTTCCAGTGAAATGTGCCACGATGCATCAAACGGAAAAACTAAAGAAAGCTGCCTGGCTGCCACACCACTGTTGCACACCTTGCTAGACACACAAAAGGAAGGGGGGAAGTGAAGGTGGGGGAACGGAGCGACAAACAGCCGCCAAGGTAAAAAGGTAGAGCTCATTACAGGGATCCCAAGACACAGAGGAGAAGAGGAAGGAGAAGGTGGAGAGAGAAAGAGCGCTAAGTGCATCGTGAGGTATGGGAGACAGAATGGAAGCAGGAGAGGTGAGAGGCACACGAGGAAGCATGTGAGATGCTGTTGTGAGCTGGATGCGGCAGCATGGAAATATCTTTCCACCCCTAAAGCCAGGCCTGTTATCAGCCCATCAACCTCCCTTCTCTCTGCAAACACCTTGTACCAGCACAATTACTAAGGTGGCTGGATGACACACTTTCACACTCAGAGAGACAGATGGGGGGGCGGGGGTATCATATAAATGAAACAAGGAACAAAAAACAGGATGAAAAACCAGAGGACGCAAAACAATATTGTCATTGTCAGCTCCTTTTAAGCTGCTTCCTTGGCAGAGGTCTCATTTTCACAACACCACCTTCACGTATGCTTCTCCTCTCATCTGATCTCTTTGTTTCCTTACCTTCTCCTCCTTCTATACTCATTTCTCTCCATGCATCTCTGACTTCTCTTGACTCCTTCCCTTTTTCCCCCTCTCCTTCCCTTCACACTTCTCTTCACACATCCCGATTCGCTCCTTTCACCTCTCATCCCTTCTGCTCCGCATCTCGCTCTCCCCTTCCTTCATCATCTGTTCCCCCATTTCACATCTCTCACACCTCCTTTTCTCTCTGTCTCTCTCTCTCCTCTTTATTCTCAACCCCATCCCTGCTACTGGCTGTCATAACCTCTCCCCTTCCGCTCCCCGCCTTGTCTCTCTCCGCTTTCTTCACCCTGCCAGTTTAAACAGACCATGTTGTCTGAATGGCAGAACCTGCTAATCCTGTGCGTAACAGCTGCTTAGGCCAGTGATCACCTAAAAAGAAATCCCTACTTGCCGAGTTTCAAAGAGGGGGCTAATCCATGCGCTGTAAGTCAATGGATGTTTGCAGAGGTAAAATTAGTCTGTGTGCATTCATGATTATGTGTGTACAGTGAATGCTTCTTGTGGCTTTTTTTTCACTTCACTGCGTGTGTGTGTGTGTGTGTGTGTGTGTGTGTGTGTGTGTGTGTGTGTGTGTGTGTGTGTGTGTGTGTGTGTGTGTGTGTGTGTGTGTGTGTGTGTCTGTGTGTGTAGAGGCAGCATGTGTTTGCCCTAAAGAAATGGATACTCTCCCTTTGAGTCCTACTGTGAGAGACATGAGAAGATGAGGGACAAAGTTAAATTGGGAAAAAATTCCCAATGTTAAAAACAAATGTTAAAAACAACAGTGCCCAAATGCCCCTGAACCCATCTTGATGGAACAAATGTACTTTGCCTACAGCACATTTATACTAAATATAAGTTGATGAAGCATTCTCCATATTCTATTATCACGAAAGTCATACAATCCAAAGTATACAAACTATTTACAAAAGTATAATAAGGCCATTTTTACCCTTATTTTCTTAGCAAGACTTAATACTATTATTACTTGAGTCTTTAATGTATGTAGCAAAGAAAGGAACAATGTAAGGCAAATAATGATTATTTAATTATCAATGAATCTATTTTTCAGCTATCATTAAGTTTAGTTATCAGTTGTCTAAGATTCGAAAGCTGCACAGCAGTAAAGCGAGTAAAGCAAGTAAAGTCAGAAAAAATTAAGATTTCTTTTCAAATATTGGGCTTATTGAAGGAATAGTTTGACATTATGGGAAATATGCTTCTACACCTTTATGCTAAGAATTAGATAAGAAGAAAAGATGTCACTCTGTGCAGTGAATGTGGAAGTGGAACAAGAAGACAGCTAGCTTAGCTTAACATGATACCTTGAAACAGGGGGAAAATCGTTATCCTGGCTCAGTCCAAAGGTACAGTAACTCTGAGGTTCACTAATTAACACAATGTATCTCGTTTGTTTAAAACTTACAAAAACTAAGCGTTAAGCAACGCTTTGTGCCAGACTATTTCTGGTAACCAGCTGAGAAGTTACTGCTCCCAGTCAAGCTATGCAATGCTGAGCTACGCTAACCAGCTGCTGGCTTCGGCTTTATATTTATGGTACAGACATGTGTTATTATTATTCTGATCCAACTCTAGGCAAGAAAACAAATTCACTTATTTCTAAAAATGTCAAAACTAATTCTTCAAGCTTCATCAAAGGCCATTTATTGAGTAAGTGAGACGATGTTTTTTATCTTGTAACTAAACTGATTAGGAGTTATGATACATCTGATTCAGCTCAGCAGGTGACATTGATTGATTCTTCACACCATATGTGCAGTTATAATCAGAGCAGCACATTGCATTATTGAGAATTGTTTTGCAATTGAAGACAAGGTCAATCACACACGTTCAGATGTGTCAGCAGCCCTACCAACCCTCCAAATCCCAAAGATATTTGATTCACAATCACGTAAAAGACAGACAAAAGCAGCAAATTGTCACATTTGAGAAGATGGAAGCAGCAACTGTTTGCTATATTTGCTGGATAAATGAGTCGTCAAGAATTTCTCCACTACTAATTTTCTTCTAGAATTTGAACAACTGATTGATTAATCAACTAATATTTTAGCATGACATTTCTGTGTCTCAAACTACTTCTTCTATGCATCCCAGCTGGCTTTAATTGTTTTTAAGGTTTGCGGTGGAAAAAACAAAAAGCCTCAAAAAGATGTTGATTCGTTGCAAATTAATTGACATGGATGAGAGTTGAAGTTAGCCCCATTGGGCCCTGTAAATGGAAATGAGAAGTATTTGTAAAATTGGCTCTGAGGAGATTCCTCTGGATAAACAATCCTCACACTGTGCTCCCTCCTCCCTCCTCCTGTGAGCAAAAGACTCCAGTAGCTGTGTTGCTCTTTAATCTCAGGGACCGGGCTCTAAACAGGAAGCGCTGGGGCAACAGAATTAATAGTAGTGGCAGCCATTGATGATAGGAGCGGCGTTGGACTGCAGATGGAGCAGCTATCGATTGTTACAGGGGATGTGTTTTCTGCCTCCTGAGTGTGTCGGGGAGGCCATGCCAGGATTGCCTGGTATGCGGTGTGCTGGTTGTGCACACACACACAACACACACACACACACACACACACACACACACACACACACACACACACACACACACACACACACACACACACACACACACACACACACACACACACACAAACAGCCCTCCCTGAGCTCTGCTGAGGAGTGAGGAAAAAGCAGCGGGGGTAAACGTTAATACCATCCATCACTGGTAGGTACATTTAGAGGGAGGCCTTTGGGGCTGGGACTTTCAGCACCCCCTCCAGGAATGGTTTAGTCCATTTCTCAGCACAGAGCTGGCCCTTTCCACTTTCCCCCATTTCCTCTGCCACAGGGGGAAATATTTCACCTGTCTTTTTTTCCTCTCTTTCCCTCACATCCCTTTCTCTCCAGTCCCCCCCCAATCTCCTGTGCAGCAGAGAGAGAGAGAGAGAGAGAAAAAAGCACATATCTCTCTCTCAGCACCTGTCCAGCTTCATCCCTCTCCTCCCTCTCCTCCTCCTCCTCCTCCTCCTCCTCCCCTGGCCCACGAATCATCCCTTGCTCTAGGAAGGAAAGCAGTTCATCTGCTCCGCCCCCCTCCCCTCCTCCCTAATGCCATCATTTACTGTTGCAGTCCCATGGTAGATGTGAGAGAGAGCAAGGTAGCAGCACATATCAGTTTCACCCCACCCGCTACCTTTAAAAGACATCGTTCCTACGGGGCCGAGCTGAGATAAGCCACTGCGTGTGCCAGCGGACTCCGTCAACACGAGCTGGCGTACGGACAGCCATGCAGACAACCAGCATGAACATAAACATATGTAGGTTCATTAAGAGACGCAGTCCTTCCTATGTGAGCACAGTAGGTGGGTGTTGAGTCACCTCTGCAGCGTTCAGGCCAGCTTCTATTACGACCTACCTGCCATGTGGCTAACGAGCTCAGATTAATTACCTGGACTGCATCCCTGCGATACTCTGAGCAAGATGTGGCGTCTGGCATGACACGGGAGACTGATACACTGACAGACTTAGTTCACAGCTGCTCTAGCACCTCAGGACACCTTGCGAAGGAATGAGCCAGGGTAGAGCGGGGACGACCTAAATGCTTAGTGACGTCTAAGAAGTCCTAATTATCGTAGCTTATCAGAGTTTTGGGGGCGAGAGCAGCTGCTATATTGTGCGTTGTTAGATTCAAAGTTTAGCTATCTAAAACATACAAAGTATGGAAAAGTAGACTGAGCTTCTATTCAGTTCAATGACAAATGTCTGACAGTAAAAGTTTCAAAGGGTCTAAATGCTCAACACATTGCAAATGAAGAAACCTTTGCAAATAGATACAACACAAGCAAATGAAGAACCATCTTCACCAACTTGACTACGCACAGAAACATCAAATTGACAATGTATCCGGGTGACACTAAAAAGTGATGCACACGGCTGTGACACTCTCGAGCAATAGTCGAAAACCCCCAAAATGACCATCTAATGTCTATTCTTAACCAGTTTTCCTTGACCTTGATGGAAAACCTCATGAGGTCAATGGAAGATGTGAGGGAGAATTCACAAGGAGTCCGACTCCACTTTCACTAAACTAATTATGATGAGACGGTGGATGTCACTGAAGTAGGTCTGCAATGGCGAAACTACAAAAAAGAAGGACTTCAAAAAGTGCAACTAAAATATCAATGAAATCAATGCTATAGCATGCAGGCTTTATAAACAGCTCCTTCAATGTCAGGCTGCTTCACTTATTGTGTGAAGGAGAGAAACCTGAGGTCTTTCCTCTCTGCTGCTGTAACACTTAACAATAAACACTGCTTCCATTAGAAACTGACAATGAAACTGTTCAATATCAATAATTCCTTTGTGCAATAATTTAGATTGAACCGATTCTATTTTGCTTTTTAACAGTTAAATAATTTATCATAGGCCTAGCTTGTTTTGTTTTTTAATGTTGCTTCTTGTTATTGAGAATAAGAATTTGTTTATTGACAGTTTGCTTTATTTACTGTTCATTCTATTTTGTATTCTTGTTTTGTTTTTTACACTTATTTGTTACATGTAAATGTGATGTTAAGTTAACAAATTCCTTTAAAAGGACACAAAATGGTAGTCACTGTCTATTAATATATCCCATTGATTTTTTACTTGATGAAGATACATTTTGACCTGTGCAACATACAGTATTGTTTGTTTCCGTGGATTGCCGAATGGTGCGTCGCTTTAAATGTTTCTGCCACAAGGAATTGTGGGTCGGCATTCTCTCCTTTCCTTTTGGTAAAGGATGGTGTATTGAAAGGAAGCATTGAAGCACCTTTCTTAGCATTTAAAGAATTCAAACAGCTCTCATCATGGCGCCAAATTATATACTTCTGGGTCATTTCACTCAGCTAGGAAACTTCCTTAGTTTTCGACCGCAGCCGTGTTCTTGCCATGGTTTGTGGCCTATGATGTTATTAAAGTCGGCTCTGCGTCATCGTTTCCGTTGTGTTGTGAGCTTCTTGCAATGCTTTTTGTCAATGCTTAGCATGTGTTCATTCACTTGTGTTGCATCTACTTGCATGTGTTTCCTCATATTGCAGTGCACTGAGCTCTCAGTGTTCTACCTTCTAGTTATGAATATTTTCTGAGTTGCCGCAACCTCTCTCTCTTTCTTTTTGTCCCTTCGATCAATCCCTTCAGTTCCCTTTCTCCCCCAACGGCTAAAACTGGAGGAATGCTGGTCACATGTAATGTAAGTGTGTACGTGTGTGTGTGCACAAATGTATGATTAGCGGCAGCTCTGAATGAACAGGCTGGGTTTGGTATGCACAGAAGCCTCTTGCTGTATGCCCTGCAACAAGCCTCGGAGCCAAAGTGGTGAAAAGAGAGTGTGTCTGGTGCGTGTGTCAAATACCTAGAGGAGACTGAAATCGAGAACCTCTGAAAAATGCTTAACGGCTTTACGTAAGGGAAATGAAATTCGGAGAAAAGATGCTTTATATGAAAAAGAAGCAAAAATATGAAAAAAAGGAAGAATAAAAGATGCCTCTCCTTTAGGGAATCTTCTTAAACAAACAAATGGTTGAAATCGGCTTATTATGGTTGAAACCACTGAACAAAGATCAAAGTCTTCCAGAGACAATGACCTGAGGGTTGAGGCTCGTGGGTATTCCAGAGGGCAGAGGTGACTTCACAAGCTGCTGTTGAATTTCCACTTTTTTCGGATATTCTTCTGTTCTAATTATACGGCTTTGCTGACCATATTTGCGTGCAGGGATTTCAACTGGGCAGTGAGACAAAAAATCCAGACCTCTGCCATCTTAACCACAGACACAAGGAAGATAGAAGGAGTTCCTCTTCCTGTTAAACACAGCAAAGTTTTGCATGAAAAGCTCCGCACAAAGATACATTATGAAGAAGTGTATTAAATGTGGGGGGATTCTCTGAGGAGTTCAAGACCACAGTGGAATTAACAAATACGTCTGCTTCCCTCACCGCATGCCTTCACTTGCAATACTTCTGTTATCTCTCGCAATAGTTTTGTCCTCTGAGCTCAGATTACACTCAGCCCACTAAAAGCATTGTAAAGCCTGTTCTCTGACGGCCCGGTCATATGTGAACCTCACACCTGTGGAGTTCAAATCAATAACACACTGATGCAAGGTGCAGATCTGTCTATCTGGAGCTACTGCCTTGTCAGGAATCAAACTTACAACCTTGTCTAACAAATGACCCGCCCTACCTTCTGAGCCTCAGCCGTCATTAGATAAGAACTAGATGCACAAGTCTCATTTCCAAATTACTCAACATTACATTCACAGGCTAATATCGAAGCAATTTCATATTTCAACAAGGTGGAAATTTAAATCCAGATCATCATAACTCTGGATTATCTATTTATAATTAATACTGGGCTCGTGGTTAACACCAGCTTTCCAGCCTGCTGTAGTGCTAATAAGCCTTTCTCACAGCACACATTTTTGACACGTCACACTATAAAAAGCACAGGTGTTAATAATAAAAGGAGTGATGGCTGAATTTAGCTGCTTCAGTTACAGGGATGTCGTAGTGTTTATCCGAGTGACCTCAAGTCACTCGGATAAATGCTTGAAATTTAAATGAGTTACTTAATGGGACATAATTTGATCTACTGTAGAATCTGCTCACTGTTGTGGGAATGAACTGAAGAGAACGCTGCCCTGGAAAAACAAGAAAATACCCTAAGTGTGTTGATATCTTCCGGAACTTCCCCCCTAAATTGGATTAAGAGGAAACAGAGTTGAGAGTCGACCTCAAATAACCCCCAAAGATTTATTCTGAGTGTGTATTAACAACAAGGAAACTCACACTGTGAACAATGTTAGAGCTAAAATCCCCAAAGCATGTGGCAAAAAGTGAAGCCGAGCTGCCTGAGTGTCACAAGGTTTGGTTTGCCTTCTCCACTAAAAAACCTTTGCTCGGCAACCCAGAAGCTTACATAGATGGATTACCAGACACACACACACACACACACACACACACACACACACACACACACACACACACACACACACACACACACACACACACACACACACACACACACACACACACACACACACACACCTGCATTTCCAGACTCACTTGTCCTCTAATACACACAACATACACACACAAGTCTCTCTCACACACACACACGCTGGTCCCTTGTGAGACTGGTTTAATGCAAGTCACATTTATCCTGTATGTGAGTGAGTGTGTGTGTGTGTGTGTGTGTGTGTGTGTGTGTGTGTGTGTGTGTGTGTGTGTGTGTGTGTGTGTGTGTGAAATAATATATGATTTCTCTGATGTGTAGGCAGCAGAAGCCAGAACACAAGGTGGGTATTGAGTCTGAGGGTTAGTGCCTCAGTGTTTATGCACTGTAGAGACGGTGCTGTAGAGTACAAAATCAACTCTAAGAGAACAATTTGTTCACACAGATTTTCTCTATTCAATACATGAGTCTGACATGCAAAAAACAGGAGAGCATTCACATCCATTAATGCTACTTTCTCATCCATCACATGCACATTTAAATTAACAATAATTCTATTTTCATTAATTCACGCTTCAATGTTTGACATGTCCATGTGCTGGTGAAATAGAAATAGTCTATTTTGTGTTTGAAAGCTGAATGTATTATTAGGTTTTTTTTCCTGGAAAGCTTTTTGGCAGTAAAGACGAAAGAAAGGGCTATATGTGTATATAAGATGCATGGTGAATGAGGGAGTGATTATGGTCACAGAATCACTCCAGTGCCAGCGCAGATTTCTTTTGTAGATTTAAGGCAATTACGGTACATAGAAACCTAAATTTGGTTAAGTGAGAAAAAGTGAGTTTCCACAACAGAGTGCTGAAATATTTCTCTCTAACTTCATTACTACAGTAGTCAATGTCCTTTTGTGGAGTACAGTGCAATTATACTCCTTAAAAAACCATCCTCTTTGTTCGGTATTTTATTCTAAAAAAAACCATTTCCTGTCCCTCTGCCCTCCTCTGCCTCCCCGCTGGGTGAACCCTGGGAGTTTCCACATGACAACAGGAATCTAAATCATACGGCTTATATACAGTATATTAGGTCTGTATCTCTCAAGGGCATGAAAGCCCTTTAACATGCCATGAGAAGATACTGGCAATTCTCCTACTGTGTCCCTTTACCCCCTCCTCTCTCGTATACGGGCCTCTTATTTTCCTCCGTGAATAAACCCCAAGACTTTACATCTCCAGCTCTGAATGGGGCCCATCAGCCGATTTCTGAGCCATATCTCACAAGGGCATGAAAAAAAGGCTCACCCCCTCATCCCCGTCTCTCCTCTCCGCACACCTCCCCTGCTCAGCCATGAAATGACACCCCTATTTAATCAATTGTGAATCATGAAATTTTGCACAAGAGACCCCTTTTCTTTGCACTTGACAGTGATTGAACTGCACAGCCATGCAATTCCATTCACCACGGCGATGAGAAGAAAAAGAGAGGAAGGGAGGGGCTGCGCACTGTGCATTGTGTGTGTGTGTGTGTGTTTGTGTGTATGTATGTTTGGGAGATGAAGGTGATTTCCATGTGACATCATGGGCCCCTGTATCTGTGGGACCGCAACAGAGGGTCCCTTCTGTGCATTGAGGCCACATGGTCGGGCAGCATAGTGGGATCCTACAGCTGATCTATAGGGGTGCAAAGGAGGTGTGTGTGTGTTGCATGTGCTTGTGTGTGTGTATGTGCCACAGACAAAAAGCCCTTCACATAAAGATTTTATAGAGCCCCCCAAAAGACCAGGGGTCAAGAATAACAGAGAATGAGGATAAAAAGTGGGTTTTGAGAGAGAGATTACAAGTGGAGGAGGGTGGAGGAGACAGAGTAAGAAAGGCCTGAGAGAAATAGTGGAAAAGTGGATAAGAGGAGGAGAACGAGAGAGAGAGAGAGAGAAAGAAAGAGATGGGGTAAGAGACCCCTGACTGGAAAAGCCCCCGTCCCCTTTCTTTCTTCTGCATGAATGGACTGGTGGGAACGACATGTGAATGTGTGATGTAAGGTCTGAGACCAGTGTGTCAGGGAGCATAGCTGAGATTCCAGGCCTCTGTGTGACACGGCGTGACCCCAGCAGGACCCCGAAGCAGAGGTCAGAGTGAGTCAGCAGCTCTTTTATGTCACGGCAAGACAGAAAATGACAAGATGCATTCGTTCGCTGTGTCATTCTTGTATAGGATGAAGTGGATGTGTGTGTGTGTGTTTCTCTCGTGGGCCAGTGTTTGAGTACAGCATGCTAATGATGTGCAAATATATCACAGCGGCGAGAGCTTTTGGTTTCACTTCCACAATGCAACCACAAATTCTGCCGGCAGGACAAGCCTCCAAAAGAACATTACTGTGTAACACAAATAATATGGAGAAGTGGGGGGGAAGATTTACTGATAACTCGCTTGACTGAAAACAAATCTATTTTACATATTTTCCAAAGTAGTTTCATCTAATATGAAACTACCACAGGGGTGGCTATGGCGTAGTGGAGAGCAAGGTAGTTCTCCAATCAGAAAGTCGGTGGGTCGGTGGTTCGATACCCGGCTTCAGCAGTCGATGTGTCCTTGGGCAAGACACTTAACCCCAAGTTGCTCCTGAAGGCTTGCCATCGGTGTGGACTGGATGTTGCATGAATGTTAGTTAGAGTCTGATGGTGGCACCTTGATGGTAGCCTGTCATCAGTGTGTGAATGGGTGAATGATATGTAATATACTACTGACTGTAAGTCGCTTTGGATAAAAGCGTCTGCTAAATGACTGTAATGTAATATTATTAAGGTAATGGATAACACAAAAACTAGGACTAGATAGCACCCATAGAGTGTTTTTGTAAAAATATCATCAATTATCTTTTGTTAGGACTTACAAGAGCAATGTTGCTAACACTAAAATACGTGTTTAGCGCTAGTTGGCTTGTTGGCATGCTAAAAATGTTAATCCTTTACACAATTTCTGGATCAGCATCTGGATACAAATCTGCACCAAATCTGTCACCTGTTAACTGATTTGACAAGACAAACCCCAATCGATCAATTCAAACTGCTGATGAGGAGTGTGCAATATGGCCAAAAGCTCAGGAACAAGCGAGTGGACCTTGAGTTGGGATTGCTTTGTCAACAGCTATTTCCAACGGCAAGAATGAACTGTGAAGCTCTTTGAGATATTCTGATTACTGACGAACAGGAAAGAAACATTACCTCCTTATCCGATGTAAAACAGTCCAGGGGATTGCTTTAATTTGTTTTGTTGTATTTCCTATTAGGGTCTCTGCCGTCACGGGAATGGAAGGCACCTGTTAATTACATTTATTAATTAAGTTCTGATTTCCTAGTAGGTCTGGTGACTCAGATGCACAACATGCAGCTCAACATGGGTTGAAACTAAGCTCATTCCTTGTCGGCCTACAGCTCTCCCACTGTCTCATCTGTATGCAGAGTCAAGAAGAATTGAGCTTCTGGAAAAGAACACCTGAATGCATCATGCCCAGGCAATAACAAGAGGCACTTTTCTGGGAACACAGTTTTACAAATGACATAAACTGTTAGTGCCTTGTGTCACTCTAACAATACAAAGAACACACGTACTGTGTGCAGAGGTTAAGACCCTATCTGCTCTGTTTACACCTGCAGAGGAAATTAATTTCTGTGCACTGATAGATGGACACTGAGTCGAAAAAACAAGATAAAAAAGATGGTGAAGAAGCACAATGTTCTTAACCTGAGGCTTTGTGTGTGCAGACTTGAGTTTTTCCTATGATCCCAACGGCAAAGACAGCAGCAATTGACTTAGCAAGACACAGACTAGAAAGAGTTTGAGTTTACCATTATTAGAGTTGTGGGACACAATACATTGAGCTAAGATTACATGAGATGCTGATGAGTCTGGGCAAAACAGAAGGAAGAGACATTAAAGTTTCTGTGGGGAGCTTAGGATGGATGACTGCTCCAGGTTCTAGAAACATTATGAATGACACAAATTAATTGAAAATACCTACATTTAGAGCTCCTTTACAGACGACGTCCCAGGTTTGATTCCAAGTTAGGGACCTTGTAGTTTTTAACTCTACTCTGTTAAAAAAAGGCGTAAATGCCCAAAAATAAATAATCTTAAAAAGAAAAGGACTACATTTGTCAAGTTCTGTCAGCCTACCACAATGGGCGTGTGTCAATATGTGGTTATCTTACAAATGGATAACGAACTCAGAAAGAGTTAGGGAGAGAAGTTTAAACCCTGTATTATTTTAAACCCATGCAGACCTGGTCGGCTGCCAAAGTGCCAAACCACATGCCACAAAAGTTGGCATACCCAGCCCCTGAATTCTGATGTTGGCCATGGGTTGGTGGAGGAGGTTTCAGACACTGTTCGACAATTCAACAAGCATTCTGCATTTAATATACTGACGTCTTTTGTGAGATGTGGCCATAAAATAAAAAGGTAAGCTGTCCTCAATGCAATAAACAGTGAAATTGAGGTCTGTATTGAGGGGTATTCAGTTGGATGAAATCCGCAACCTCACTACTAGATGCCATCAAATCCTACGCACTGGTCCTTTAAGGAGACACTGTGGTAGCGTTCTTATGCTAACATACAGGCACAAGGCCAAAACTACAAATGCAGAGGTGTCATGTATGCATAAATGCATGATGCATTACAGTGTAACTGAGGAAGCCATAGGGCCCCAATTATTCCAGATGGGATTTTTTTGAATTTTGTCACAGTCTTATGATCACTTCTTCAGACAAAAACTGTTCAGGCTGTGTTGCAGGAACAAGGGACAGTTGTTGGTTGGGTATCCGCCCGAGAGACCTGGGGGTGAAAATCTGTCAGGATGCATCACAAACGTTTACTGAAGCAGAAACACGCAAAAAATGACTATTTAAAAAGCTTGAATGGTCCAGTTGTTGCATTTACATTTGCTTAATGTATTTTGCATGCTGAGCAGTTAAACATTTGTCTTGAATATAATCTTCCAAATGATTATAATCAGCTCATTTGAAAGTCACATCATGCGGTCAGATTTGCATTTAAACAACAAACGCACCCAACTAATGACTTTTCTCCAAACATCTGTGAGACTCCAGTGAGGTTGTACCATGCGACACGCTGCCAGTCATGCTTGGCCAACGCAAAATGAAAAAAAGGTAAACTCCTTTAACAAGCTATGGTTTCCGAGCAATGTATGTGACAGATTTCTAAAGTCACAAAAGTCTGCAGAGTTATCTGTGTGAACGAATGGAGGGGTGATAAAGATCAGAAGAAAATGAGTAAAGCGGGGGGGAGGAGGGGGAGGAGGGTGAGGAGTTCAGCACCGCAGCTAGCAATAACGAGTGGAGGTACGGCCGATACGATCTTTTGGTCTGACACCAGGATCATTAAAACATCTAAATGATTGAAGGCCCCTGACCAGCACAGTGCACCCCGAGGCAGAAAAGGAGATTTCTGACTTTAAGCTGTTTTTTGTTATAGTTATGAGAAAAACAAATGGATCCAAAGAAGAAACAACAGTCAAATGATAACATTTACAGGGTAGAAATATTAGATGGTCAAATTGCGACAAAACAAGTCTTTAGTGTGTGTGTGGCAGAATGAGTTCCTCTACTGCAATAACTAGAGCAACTGTGTTCATCAAAGGAGCTATTGATTCATTCTAATCCTGTTTGGAACGACTGGAACTGCCCGAGATTTCCCTGCTTGACCCCAGTATTCATTTTGGCACCAGTTACCTCCAGTTTTTTTAATGCACTTCTTGGATCAGTGTTGTCCAATCAAAGCAAAAGACTTCTGTGGATCAAGTTATTTGGAGATGATCTGGACACTGGTTCCTCATTGACAATGTGCTGCTAGATTTCAAACCACTGCATTACTGAAAGAGATGACAGGACAAAAAGGATTTTGTTGATTTGACTGGTTATTGAATGCAATGCTTTTCATCAAATTTAATGAAAATACTGTAGGTGAGTGATAATTCAGGTGTAAACCGAGTGGATATTAGTGGCAGAGAGAGAAAGGGATGAAGAGGTGGAACTGTTGAAAATCTATAAAGCTTTTATTCAAACACAGATGTCTATCTGAAACTGTAGCTAGCTGTGCCAAATTGATGTTGAAGTCAATATGAGATTATTAAGGATTTCAGATCCACTGCTGTGAGGCCTTAGGTACAGTAGCGATTAGATTAAAGTCAGAATGCTGACATGCTTTAGCAGGAATACTGTTAACAACTTTTCACCATCTTAGTTTAGGATGTTTAACAGGCGGTAACCTCCTCCATGTGCTCAGAGCACTTATTACGTCCAATGCGATGAAATTTTGTATTCATGCACCTGAATAATGGAAGAGTTAGCCTGCTGATCTTAGACTTGCTCTTAAATCCAAACTAAAGACCTTACTGTGTGTGTTAATGTATGAAACGATGTCTCTGTTTAATTTGCACAGTTTTCGCTGCCTTTTCTGTTGTGAGTTTGACTTTATCTAAAGTAATATGAACTGCTTTTGTACGACATGGTGTTCAAATACATTTGAATCTAATTTAATTGAATTAACATTTGGTAGACACGTTGTATAAGTACAACAAGAGCTGATGATGCTAGTGAGGGAAAAAAGCCAAGGGATTCCCAAAGTTAACCAAAGCCAATTCCATGGCAATATCCTTTCAAAAGCTGTTGAAACATTTCACCCAGTAACAGGAGACTGGAGAAGCCACTTAACTACACCAGACCAGATTAGTCCATTTCCTTAAAAACTATTTGCTACAGTGTCCCCACTGGAGTACAATAAGATGTAAAGGGGGTGAGTGTAGAGCTAGAATGCCAAATTCAACTAGGGGCCTAAAGTTGGGGGCCAGAGACCCCTATCTCCTACTGACTGGCCAGGTGAGGACAATTCTTGCTGCCTACACCCTGCTGTAATCTAACTATTCAGAAACAAAGTGACATCAGAGCGGTCTCCTCTTTCACTCTATTATGACTTTTAATCTCTTGGCAGCCGACAAGTGGACCTTTTACAAAAGCCCAACCCTAAAGGGACAAAGTGGATTGTCATCGTTTACCAGTGGGTCACATTGTTAACTTCTTCTTAACCAGGACTACTAGCCCAACTTTTTCTGTATCTACAGTACATCTTTTGGGAGCATTTCAAGGAGCAGATCTCATGAAAGATGGGGATATCGCCAAATAAAGAGTGCTGTTGTATAAGATAAAGATGATGGGAATATAACACATTAATATGGCCTCAATCATTTACAAACATTGCATCTTCTCGTGCAATCACAGCTAATCAGCCAAACTGCTGGTGTGCTTGTGTGAAAAACAAGCACAATGCGTTTCTGTCCTCATTGTTGACGTTCCGACACTAATCCCACCTCAGAGCAGCGTGAAGTCTCCCTAAAATCCCACCAAACCTTTCAACTCTGACATCAAAAGCCATTTGTTGCCAGCGGGGCTGGCGGACCAGGCCACACCTAAAAACAAGTCACAACACAATGTGGTCAAATTACAATGTTCACCTCCCCCCCTTTTTTTCTACCCTTAAAGGGCACCTTAATACCCCACCCCCACCGCCCTCAACCACCTGGCTGGCATCAAAGCCCAGAAAAACCCAGCGCTAAGCAGGGAGACACATCAGCAACATTTTTGGCTTTCATTTCCCCCTCTGCAGCAGGTCCCGTCTCAGAGTCAAAGAGAAAAAAGACGGAGATAGACAGAGAGTCTCTTTTGCAGTTAATAATGTCATAAGGCCCACAGTCACCACTCATTCAGCACATTTAAGCGCCTGTGTGTGTGACTTTGTTTGTAATTAGCAGCACTGCGTTATAGCTGCCTTGCTTGGCTGCAAGGTTAGTGGACACCAGGACTCCTCCTCCTCCTCCTCCTCCTTCATCACTCCCCAATATCCATCCCTCAGCTGCAGATGTTGGATTTGGCAGAACAATGGACCGACACAGAAGTGGACAGATGTTAACACGCAGATGGATATGTGATGTAAAACCGCACTGAATGTGATACCCCGCTCACTAAATCACAAATGGAAGAGACACACATGCAATCTCTTTTATGTCTCTCCTCCAGTCTCGCCTGCTGGCCTTGTGTGGCCTCTACACACCCACCATATGCTAACTGCTGGAAGAGAGCTGTAATTTGTAAATGATTTAACCTTTTAATAGAGAAAAGATGAGGTTGGCTACAGTTGAGTCCCTCTGGATGTGAAGCCGGAGAAGAAAAATAAGGATTGGAACTGTGATTTAGACATCATTTAGGCCCTGTTTTTGAAAATTGTGCTTAAGTGAAAAACTGTAATATGAGGTTGGCGGAGAAGAAAATAAGGATTGGAACTGTGATTTAGACATCATTTAATGTACTGTCCAATTATCTATGCAGTTCATGTATTGAAGAGATTTGTCTTTTGTTTGTGTGTGTGCACTTGTTGGTGGATTCTTACTTGAGGATAGATGTGTATGCATGTGTGTGTGTGTGTGTGTGTGTGTGTGTGTGTGTGTGTGTGTGTGTGTGTGTGTGTGTGTGTGTGTGTGTGTGTGTGTGTGTGTGTGTGTGTGTGTGTGTGTGTGTGTGGTTTTCAAAACAAGCTGGTGCCAAGGCTTAGCTGATAGGCTAATTAAGCTCACCACAGGGAATAAATGTTTCCTCTCTGCCTGCCATTTGTCACACCTGGCACGGAAATGTCACTAAGAAAAGGAACACACATACACGCACACACCTACACACACAAACACACACAAACACTGAGCGGACACACACAGCGGGAGAAGTGCTGAGACGACAGAGCTGCTGCATGAAAGTCAGTGGAAGCAAAAAGAAAGAAAAGGGAAACAGAAAGAGGAAAAAGAGACAAATGACACACAGACGTAGAGCAAAAGATAAAAAAGATGCAGGGTGTGTTGAACAAACGATGAAAAAATGATTAAAAAAAATACTAGTGAGAAAGGACAGGAAAACTGGAGGGAGAAACAAAAAGGCTTTCTGAGCTTTGCCAGACGACAGCATTCTGTTGAGCCTCACTAGCTTCATTACAATGAAATACTGCTGAATAAAATGTATGAGAGTATGTTTCCTTCGACTCCTGTTGAATTGAATATATTCAGGAGGACATCACAAGATTACATAATTAATTGAGCACCACTTACTCTGATAAATAATTCCATCTCCGTTTAACATCCAAGAGGGCATTTGTGTTTTTGTTTTTTTTAATGAATGTGATGTTTTTGTCAGCTGCAGTGGTGTTAAGGGAGTGGATTTGACCCTTATCCATACTTCTTATTCAGGTAAATGCAACGTCAATGTCAAAAACCATCAGCAGGCGTAATAATCTTTTATTTTATTAAGAGGTCCAGATTTATCTTAATACAATTTCCACTTTCCTAATGTACGTAACAAGAGTTAATTGTTTGTTCTGTAATGACTGAATCAATCTCATGTTGCTCAAAAATTCTACAAAATCCAAAGTCCTAGTATAAACCGCTTCAGCAATCCCACTTAGCCGAATCAAGTGGTTATCATCCAAAATTACATCAGTGTTAGTAAGAACTTTTCTCGTTGCTTTTCCTTGCTCAGCAGGGGTTGGAGGGATATTTCTGTATGTAGGTTTGTTGCCTGGATACAACACAGGTCATTAACCTAAACCCAACTGCCAGGACAAAGAAACCCATTCCATTTGCAAAACCTCATTTTTAGCTTTGCCTCAACTTTGGAATGTGTATTTGTGGACTTCACAGCCTGAATGGACAGGAAGAAAGATTACAGACGCCAGTAAAACTCTCTGGCGTGTAAGAATAACTCTTTAAGTTTAAGTTATTTAGTTTTTTTTGTTTATCATATTAACATTTGCAAAATAGCACTAAACACAACAATACAGCCACGCCGCTATCGTGGCTAAAACATAGAGATGCGCAGTTTTCGGACTGAAAAAATCATATTGGTGCGTCCCTACCAAAAAAATCAGCGCCTTTGTTCAAATGTACAAAGCTCATATCAACAGGCAGATGTTAAAAGACGACGTTAAGCCATCATTCAAACCTCCACCCGTAAGCTACAATGTCTGCCGCGTTACGCTTCAGATTGCCCTCTCGTTTTCTCTCTTTCAGACACACACACACACACACACACACACACACACACACACCAATAGATGAGCTGCTTCACACTAAAATCTGCTGTTCATTACAGGCATGACAGCTTAAGTGGAGTGTAGCCCCACAGCCATTGTTACACTATCACCAATAACCACCAACACAGACAGGCACCGCACAGAGAGCAGAGCATCACACACCTACACTGAGAGTCCACAGGAGATTTGAGGTTGGGATAAGGAGCGATGACACAAATTATGTAAAGCCTCCACCGGCTGACGCGACGCTTTGGGAAGAATTGAGAGAAGAAAAGTAAATTCCTCTATCTTTGTTGCAACTATTGTTAGATTGAAACAAACGACCTGCTGTTGTTGTTGTTGTGGAGTGCAGCGCTGAAATGGAAGACTTCTGCACAAATACTACACGCCTGGATAGCACAGTGTGGGTCGAGTGGGGACACGCAAGCGTTGGGGGGGGGGGATTCATTTTCATTTCAGCCTGCTTGAAAATATAAACTGAAACCGCTGTTCATTTGCAAGAGATTATTGTCCAATAGATTAGATATAACATCCTTTTTCAGTGCGGAAGTTTTTCATTGTTAAAACTTTGATGAAACTTTTCTGAATTGATTGCATTTGAAAGTAAAGTGGATGCTAATTGCACAAACAGTGCAGCGGGAAAACGCTGTGGCTGTGCAAGTCAATGTAGACTGTGAAGGCTCAGCATTAGGGAGGCTGCACCCGACTGGATCTTCACCTTTTTTTTTCTCATCCAATGCTGAAGTTCATGCATGCCACATGGTGTTATTTCCATGGATCACTTCAAAGGGAAGTGGAATCAAAGATCTTGTACTATATTGAAGCACACTGGCATCAGAGGCTCGCTGATACTTTTTCATCTTTGTTCCATGGAGTCCTCTTATCTGTCTCTTGTCAACATGTCACTTAGTCATCCTTAACTAACACCAGTCTTTGTACCAGCTGTCCTCCCTCCCTTCTTTCTTCTCCCTCCCTCCCTCCCTCCCTCCCTCTCATTGTTCATCCTATCCCTTCCCCTCCTCTGTGTTGACGATCGACACATTGCCGTTGCTTGTCATCTGCTCTAATAAACGCTACATGCAGCCTGACAGCGTCCGTATGGTTCCGTCCTGCCCAGCGCAGCAGTAACATGTTGGCCCCATATGGAGCTTCCCCACGGGGTGAATGTATCTGTGGCGGCTGGTGGAAGTCAGCGACGACGATAGCTACATGGTGCTAATAGACCCGTAGCTTTCATACTGCTACCGTACAGAAAAGATGTAGAAACCTTAAGCTGCTTAAATTGCAAGGTGGGACTATTTTTTGTTGAAGTTCTGAAGCTTCATGTCTCTCTCTTTCTTTTTCATGTTCTCAGATTTCCATTTTAATTTCAAAGTTTCCCCTGGAAGTCTGAAGAATAGAACATCAGCCGTGTCAGACTAGTTACAGCCCGCCCAACTTTCTCTTTTTTACAAGACACCTAAAGCTCAAAACTTTCTCAACTTGAAACGCCATTCCCTTTTCTGTTACACGTTAGTCTTTGCAAATTCTCTACATGAACTCCAGTGGTTAATATCTGGGCAACACCAACTCACTCTGTTGTTGTTAAAGACCAATGTTCCACGCCGCAGCGATAAAAGAGAGCAGAAATAAGACAGTATTTGAGCTTGCGCCTCTTAATCTCCCCTCCTCCGGCTCAGCCTAACTGACATTTTCTTAATTTATTCCTCTCAGGATTCCAACATTTTAATTAGGTCACTCTAAATCTCCTCCCACGCCGCGTTATTCCGAAAAACTTTTATTTCATCATGTTTGTCATTTGCCTCTTTCGTCTCTCATTCTCTCATTCCTTTCTTTTTTTTTGGGGCAATCATCAGTTTTGCTCAGCGGGTTATCTTACTAATGATGCACAGTGTTTTTTCAACCAAATCCTTCTGCTGCCACATGTAAATATTGAGGTTGTAAATACATTATTGAGTCGTGGAATTAAATAAATGGGCACTTTAAAAAAAGAACTAACTGTTTTCAGTGTCTCTGTGGTGGAGGGGAAATTACAAGATTTGTAACTGTGAAGCATCCTGTCAACTTCTAGATGTTCTGCCTGATGCCAGCTGACTAAGTGTCTGTACACATGTATGTTTATGTAGGTCAGTGTGTACAGTATGTAGGTGTAAGTTCAGATTCTTTCTTGATCATGAGACTTAATAAAAGGTTCTTACGGCGTATAACATTCCCACCTATGTGTGTGTTGTCTGTTTGTCCTCTACTCTAACAGAAAGTGTGTATAATCTGTAAATTGTTTCTCGGTGTGCCAGGCGTCCTGGCTTATCTCCAGCCTCAATAGAAACAAGAGGAAATTACTTTTCTACAAAGCGTCTGACAAAGCAAAAATCTTTTACAGGTTTTCCATTGGCACAGCAGGACATTTACTATGACTTAAGTGCTTTGCTTAGGGGGGTCTAACTCAGAACTGAGGTAGTACCTTTATGGTTTTAATTCTCTTTTATGATCAGTCAGTAGGTATAAGCGCCCCAACACATCAAGCTGACTGATGGCGGTCTTTAAATGTGTTTTGGACTGACTGTAGTTTTGGTGGTGTGGACAGCACCACTGGCTCTAGTTTGACTCTATTATTCATGTTGTTGATGTTAGTCTGCATTAAGAACACAGTCTAATGTTACTTATGCTACTTATGCGCCTGTGTGGTGTGTTTAAGTGTGACTTAAAGCAAGATATTCAAACCATAACACTTTGTGTGTTCTTTCTAAGGTCAGCTTGTTCGACATGCATAGCATGGATTTCAGTAATAACCTACCAACCAAGGTGAAGCGTGTAATCGTCACAGCAACACACTGTTTTTGAAGACATTTCTCAGAAACTGAGTAATTGTTTCTTTTAAGCAAAAATATGCTGCTTCTAGCTTCTCAAATGTGAATATTTGCCTGCATGTAGACATGTTGAAGATCTAAAGGTCCCTGGTTCTGTCCCTGGTTTTGGCATCAAATTTTGACCCTTTTCTTAGGCATCAGTAGCTCGGGCTATGGAGACTTGGCATGGGAAGTGGAGGGTGAAGTCCAACACGGACGAGTCGGTACGGACTGTCAACTGGAGACTGGAGAGTTGCCAAATTGAATTTCCCCAAAGGGATTAATAATGTAGTTCTTCTTCTTCTTACTCTCTTATGGGTTATGAACTGCTGTCCTGATGGACATAACAGGCAGTGCTCAACTCTTGCTCTGGAAAACTGTGATGGACATTTTATACACCAGACAATCAATTAATGAATCAATAGATTGCTGGTTTAACCTTTCAGGATGTATATCCTGATTTTGGTCTACCTTTGAAAAGTTAATGAAACATCTGAAAAATATCTGAAAAAAATTGTATTTCTGAAATTGACTCCTATAACAATTATATAACCTTGTAGTAAGTTATTGTTACTATAGGAACTATAGCACTATCAGGTAAGAAAAAAAAGGTTATCTTTCTGAGGTAAACTGATGGTGAGACAAAAAAGGGCGATTGAAATTAGAGGAAAATAACAGATTAATTATTTAGTTGACACACTAATCCAGTTCTTTTAGATCTCAGATTCTTTACAGTTCTTCTGTTACTCTGATGTACAGTGCATGAAAAAAACATGAGGCTTCCTATGTTTCATGAAAGACTGCACAGAGAGAAGTTCAATTTCATTATTTCCTGGTTGGATTATGTCGACTTCTTTTCCTGTTCAGGGGACAGAATGCAGACGGAAAATTCATGTACACTCATAGACATATACTGTATCAACAAATAAGGTATGAAAAGGCTGCACAGGCACTCAGGAACGCAGACAAACTCATATATACCTGCTAGTCCCATGCACCCCAAAAACTCATTCATTCACTTCCTCACTCGGTCTGGCTAACTTTCCTATGTTGGTCTAGCAGAGTGACTCCCCAGTCCTCCAGAAGAATGCCAGTAAGATCCAGTCCCACCACAGTCCGACCAACACTTTCCTCAATTTTCCTGCCACAACTCCGAGGAGTTCATACTGCGATACCGGTTTGTTGACTGCGTTCGATGCTTGAGAATGAGTCAGAACTACATGGCCCAAGGATTGCTAATCCATGACCTCCTGAGAAACGATAAGCTGAGAAAGTCGGCTCTATCTTCACCAAACTGCAGAGAGGGTTACGAGGGTTGAGCTCTAGCCTTGTAGTTCTGCGTGCTCGAGGGTTGGGCCAAAGCGGCTCTCTGCAACTGCGGGATCATGCTTCTGTGCTGCACTGAGAAGAGATTCGGCCAGATGAGTGCAGTAATTATGTGGTTAACCTTGGCACAAGTGGTGGAGGCTAGCTGATTATGGGTGCAGCTAAAAGCCCCGGAAGCTGAAGGCACGGCTAGCCGGCTACAGTGGTGCACTGTGTGGCAAACCGAAACCAGGCTGGAGCTGAATTCCCTCTGTCCGAGAGGAAAAGAGCCATACAGAGCACCCTCTGTGTGTGTGTGTGTGTGTGTGTGTGTGTGTGTGTGTGTGTGTGTGTGTGTGTGTGTGTGTGTGTGTGTGTGTGTGTGTGTGTGTGTGTGTGTGTGAGATGTAGGAGTAACTTTGCTGAGGAGTGTGAGGATAGCTGAGGTTCACTGGGTTCACTGTGAATATAAAGACGGCTTCATGTGTATACATGTGCGTACATGTACGGGAAGTGTGGCTGAAAGTGCCACACTGTAACATCTAATCCATCAAACATTTACCAAATCACAAGCCAATGTCCCCCCCAAACACACACACACATTAACTCCATTTGGATTAACTCAGAACTCTCTACATTGATGTCTGACTTCTTCTTCTTCTAAACCATTTTGACCTCCAAAACATCACAGACTCTTGGGTTAGGAGTCAACCGATCCTCTGAACAATCATTTACAAGCGAATAATCAAACAACACAAACTCTTCCTGTTCCCGCTGTATCGTGGGAAAGATTTAACGATTATTTTATCAAGTAAAACAAATTCTAATACAAAGTGACGGATCAAGCCCACTGCTTACTTGTACATACGGAAACCATATGGGCTTGTCACCATAGTAAAGACGGCTTCTGCTGTGCTAATCACTCCGACAGAGCAGATGCACAGACTGAGGCATTATTGGCAAAATTAAAGCTACTCTCCTCTCTTTTCACAGTGTGAAACAGCTGTCCAAAAATTGAGAGAGCTGGCTAGAGAGAGGGAGTGAAAAGGGTAAAAAGGGAGAGGAAGAGAGGGGGGCAATGAGCACTGGCCAATAGCCAGACCCAGCAGCGACTCAGATCGGATCCCCTAGAGTTGAGGATTTGGTTTTCGATCCAGATTTTAGCCTGGATTTGGCGCTTTTTTGCCCAAGCTGGGTCCATCTGAAATCCAGGGTTTGCTGATGATGTCATATTGTTTATATGTGGTTGTGGGTAACAAAGAGACAGAAAAGTGCCAAAGGCCATCGCTTGGTATTCAGACTACGTTTGCGGGCCGGTGCCAGCCACAGAAGGAGCAGTTAGCCAGTCCAGCAGCGTCACTCTGTCAGCATATCCCAACAAAAAATCCTCTGGGGCCCCTGGGAGCCAAAGGAGAGCACTGGCTGGAGTGCAGAGGGCTCGCCGTGACCCAGCAGGAGATAAACACACACAGCTGTACACTGATATGAAAGGCACACAAAGATGTACATATCAATCACGAGTGCATACAAATGTATGACAAGTGTATGACAAACGTACATATTTAGTCCCACTTAGGCAGCCCTCGCCCCTCATGGCATAAACAAACACACAGCTGCAGCGTTACATTAACAGCTGCTGTAGAGAAGGGTCAAAGACAGTGCACGTCATGCTGCCTGTGTCCTCTGAATCATCGGGCCTGCTGCAGGCTGGGACACCATGTAGAGCACAACACACACACACACACACACACACACACACACACACACACACACACAAACACACACACAACACACACACACACACTCACACACAGAACGAGGGAGAACTATCACCTTCCCTGACCTTTGATGTGCAATGCAGCGTGCACATTTCTCCTCACCCGCATACTTCTTCTATATACACACACACACACACACACACACACACACACACACACACACACACACACACACACACACACACACACACACACACACACACACACACTGATAAAGAGAGTGTAGAGCCACCAGCTATCATGAAATCATAACCTTGCATTAATTCAACATGAGTAACATAGCTCTGCTCTGAAATTTCTGTCCATGAATCTACATATATATCAATATATCTATCAATATATATAGATATATTGATATATATAATCATCTCTGACACTCAACACACATTTATAAATCAGTATATAGAGTAGTGCCGCTTCTCACAGGGATGATGTTCCTGCTCGATTTTATTAATTTAAATAAATGTAAAATTATTTGCCTTGGTTTAAGTGGTGTGTGTTACTAACACACATTGTAAACAACAAATCTGTGTTGAAATTGTCAGGAGAAAAATCTCTCTCCCAGCACCTCTAAGACTCACTAATGAACTAATGTTGAACTGTTCCTTTAATGAGAACTCTCTGTGAATGTAACAATGTAAGAGTGCTTCAATGTACGTTTACTTCTTACTGTTGCCTGGCACCATTTATAACTACAAACCTTCTCATCAGATGTCAAATGGAATCATTTAATCAGAAATCATATATAAGCTATATTCCAAGAATAAAGAGAAAGAAAAAAAAAGGTAGTACAATAGTTTTGAGAAGCTAATAAACCTCACGCTCATTAATCTCCATTGCTGCCACTGGACATAATGGCAGTGAAAATATAGTCCTATTCCTTTGAGTGTTCTTCCCACCTTAGAGCAACACGCTCACATCAGGCAAACAGTTAGCAACTCATTACAGTGCTCCTCTATTGCTGTTAAATTGCAGTCATTTGTGTCTTTTAGGCAAATAGACCGAGTGCCAAGCAAGCAGATGTGCCCTGGCTGAATTATAATTGCCTTGACCAAATCTTTCTCAGCGGTTAAGACAATTATGTGTGTATATTCTTTATACCTCTGGAACATGTGCATTTATGCAGGATGCTATTATTATTAAAACACTAACTCAGTCACACATCAGCACACCAGCTTGCTATCATTTTTGCATGTTCTTGTTTGGTATGTGGTAGGTGTACTCACATTTCAGCCCAACAGAAGCAGCCACGCCTTGTGCAGAGTTTACCTCACAAGACCATTAATGAAATGTTACTGCAGTGAGAACTACTTGGCCCACCATGAAAAAAAGCAAAAGGCGTAATCATTTTATCCTGTGGATAAACCGAGAGTTACATAAAAAGATTGTTGTAGGCCTATTTGCCAGAGTAAAACGGATTTCACTCACAGCGGTGAAGAAACTTGAGGACAAAGAGAGACGTCAAAAAAAAGGGCCTTACCCCCTCCTGAAAGCTAGACTGGCCATTTCGAAAGGGGAGAGAGAGTGGAAAAAAAGAGCAGTATTGTTCTTTGTTTGAGCTCTCACACACACACACACACACACACAAACAGAAATAGAGTGCTGACACCAATAAGCAGTCAATGATTTTCCTAATGGTTCTCTTCTATGGAACGGCAATTCTCATGAGGATGTTTAAAGCACTGAAAGCCATGTGTAAACTCCCCTCCTAGTAGCTCTCAAACACACACACACACACACACACACACACACACACACACACACACACACACACACACACACACACACACACACACACACACACACACACACACACACACACACACACACACACACACACAGGCATATACACAAGTCTATAACCCGTCTTGGCAAACACACCTCTTTTCTCTTTACATCTGTCTCTGTGTGTCAATTAACCCTCTGTCTCAGTTTTTTCCCCTTTAAACCTCAAAGCCTTTTTTTTTTTTACTTTCCCCATAATTTAACCAACTTTCCAAAATTACTCAGCTACAATTTCACTTTCTCATCCTTTCTCACATTTACATGAACAATCACACACACATTCCTTCACTTTTAACAAGCTGGCTGCATTAAGGGAAATACAGAGGCTTTCATGCCCTATGGAAGTTTAATGTGTATGTGGGAATGCACGAACAAGAGAATCTGTTGCAAAAGAATCGAGACGCTGAGAAAAAGAAAACGCTCATGGGTTCAACGTTCAAAGTGTTTAGATCGCTTTCCAAAAAAAAGTACATAAATGTAGCACAAAAATGAACAAGCTTTCCCCGTTTCCTGCCATAGAAGCATGAACGTCTTAAGTACGTAGCAAAAAGCCATTTGACATTGTGATCACATAATCACCCATCCTAATTATCTTCCCCCCCCACCCCTCCACTCCATCTACGCACTCACACACACGCTTTTTCTTCGTACATTGTAATTTCTGTATACCTCCGAGGCACGCCATCCAATCAAATGGAACAGAAACGGGAAGGATGGTTGGCGACGGATGAGAGGAGCGAGTAGTGGGGAGGACGGAGCAAGAGGAGAGTGAAAGAGGGAGGAAATGGGAATAAAATAAGTGGAACGAGTGCAATTGACGAGGACGAGAGAGGGAGAGAGAGAGAGAAAGAGAGAGAACCGAGTGAAAGAGCGGGTCAACTCCGGTGGCGGCGGCGTGGAAGCGTCTGCCGAGCGTTGCTGATGTGATGGCGCGATGATGATGGTGTTGATGATTCACCACTGGTATGAAATCAGAGAGAGGAACGTATTATTATCACGCAGCTCAATTACAGCGCAATTTCTCCCCGGCAGCAACAGCCTCTGCAGGGCTCCTCGTTGAAGCTGATTTGGGAGGCCTGCGGCGTCTGGAGGACCAGCAAGCGACTCAGCGGTGCGGTGAGACATCCCCACTCGAGATGGGAGAAGAAGAGGGGAAACGAGAGGACGACCGGGGGAGATGAGGAGCGGGAGCACGCAGGGATATGAAGAGGGTGAGGAAGTAGTCGACGAGAAGGATGCGAGTGTGTCGGCGGCGACGCGTGAGTCTGAGTTAAGGCCTCGCAAAGCTCAGCCCTCGAGGCGTTCAGTAGAGTGGAGACCAGCAGGAAGGACAGACAGGATGTAAATGTACTGCTGGTGGAGAAAACACCTGTTCAGTAATGAGCACGAGCTCCATTGGCTGCTCCTGGTGCTTCAACATGAATACAGAAGAGCAGCTATTCATGTGGCTCAGTGTTTTAGTGTTTTATTTAGTCTCAAAGTGTGTGTGTGTGTGTGTGTGTGTTGTGCATGAACCGTGGGGGGCAAAGGTGTGTGTTGTGTGTGTGTGTGTGTGTGTGTGTGTGTGTGTGTGTGTGTGTGTGTGTGTGTGTGTGTGTGTGTGTGTGTGTGTGGGAGGGAGATTGTGTGGGTGAGTATTTTTTTCGTGGTGCAGGAAGGAAGAGTATTTTCAGATTTTCTGCATTCTGTAGGTGTGCGCCTTTAGCGCCGAGTGGACGCTGATGAGTGCGTGGGTGTGTGTGTATCCACTTGTATGCATTTGTGTGGATGTTTGCAGGTGCGTAGAACTAACTAGTGCGTCCCGGCTGTCTGCAGCGTACCTCCCGACACACACACACCTCCCAACAGTGGCTGCCCTGAGGCGAAGGCAACCGCTCCACTGACCTCTCAACGGCTGGGGATTATTCAACAGGACCTTGACCATAAACCCCAAAACCTCGGTTCTCTCACACACAATGTACCACTAACTGAGTCATGAGTATGTAATGAGGGAAATATGAGGTAAATCTGGAGCTGTGACCTTTTAGGTCAATCACCATCTGACTACGACAACGATTAAGGTATTCTTAAGGGAGGCCAACTTCTAACGTTCCCTACGTTTCCTTTTACTATCATTTTAGGTTTAAAGGCGCACAAGTCAGCATTTTTACACAAACAATGGATCAAATGACTGCGAGTCAACTCTGCAGTTCCTCGTAGCTCTACTGATTGTTATTTGTTTGGTTTTACGTCCTGCACTTTTACTATTTTGGTTCAGTCCCTCACAGAGGAGAGTGAGTTTGATTCATTATGAGAGTGAATTATAATGTTGCTCCATAACTGATGTATGTGTGAATTAGCTTCTGTTTGGTGACAACTTGTTCACAATATCTTATAATGATGTCAGTTTTGCTGCTCAAAGGGTACAAATAAGACAATAACTGCAGGTTTAATGTTGTATTGAAACGTCTTACTTGTTTCTTTGAGACATTTTATATATTTCTAATCTACTTACTCCACATTGTGAGTGAAATATTTCAATCCAACAAGTATTTTTTTACAGCTTTCATTTCAAATTTCGGTTCCAGGGTTGGTATCAATACAAAATTGTACCTTTCTTATATTTTACTTGCATTTAACAATATGCTTTACTACAAAATGTTGTCCAAACACAGAAACATACAGAAACATGAACTGTAATAAATCAATAATAAAAAAAACAGACATTTGATGTCCAGCTACAGTTCTTGGCAGTTCGATACTTCGTGCTACTGGCAAGTATCAGTAGCTCCTAAAAAAGCATTGAGGTTCAATAACCTACCATTATATAAAATGGAAAACTGTAAAAGCCTCTTTCATCCTTTTGTCCACATTTTTATGCATTTATAATGATGATTATATATTTGGCCTGTTTTGCCCAAGTTCCCCTCATTTTAAAACATCAGCCCCTCTGAAATGTGATCCAGATGTGGACAATACAAAGACGTGTCTAGCAGAAGCAAGTGTCTATGAGTGCGTACAATTAAACCAGTGGAAACACAACCTGTTTCACGGTAAGCAGCAGCAGAGAAATGGGATTACTGAGCTGCTGTTTAGAGATGCTTGATAAAAAACCAGCTTGATCAGGGTCTTGGCATTAGCTTTCCTCTAAATCCTAAACTTCACCAACCGAGGGGAAAATTACAGACCTGATCCCTGCATGCTTGGAGACCATTTGGACTCAGGTTAGTTTCCAAAAAATGGTCTCCAACCACATACTCTTTGCCAGTCGTTGCTACACTAACAAGCCTTCAAACCAAACTGGGTTCCCCCCGAGGATTACGCTGGGATTTGAGTCAACGTCGGATTTGTCGAAGGGATGAGACGTTTATCTTTTTTTTTTTTCTTTTTTAAACATTTCTTCCTCTGGCTTTCTTCTGTGTCTTTCTCTGCCTGTCTCCGTCTCCCTTTCTTTATTTCTCCTCTCACTTTCTCTCTTAATCACAGATAGAGACAAGTCTTCTGGGCTGTTGGCATTCAGCTTCAGTGGTGAGAATAAGGAAAAAAAAAAAGGGAGAAGGAGGAAGAAGAAAAGCGCCGCTTGTCAGTTCCTCTCCTCTTGCTCCACGGGACTGGAAGGACAAAAGCTTTCCCTGACAGCCCGGATCGCCCCTATCTCTGCCCAGCCGACGTGTCACCGCCCCGCGTCCTCGCCATCCTACCACGTACTCTTTTTTTTCTGTTTCTGTCACAAACTCCCCTGTCTTATTAGAATAACACAATACATGGGGCTTAGCGTATGGTGTGTTGTGGAGGAGATAGCAAGGCAGTGGCTCATGCTCAGTGTCATTAGTCTGTGTGGGTGTGATTACATGTCCATGTGCATTTGGGTGTTACATGTGGATCAGCGTGTTGCATGTCAATGTTGCGGCACAGCAGCGACTTCAGAGGAGCGGACAATCTGGAGTATGCTTCCCCAGAGAGGAGGCTGTCAAGTGTTCTTCACTGTGATGTGACCATTATGGTTGAGAGACAAACACAGTCCCCACTGTCTAATGATCCCCTAAAGAAGTCTATTCGCGTTGAATGCTGCAGGGCTACAATAGAGACGCTATAGCTACAGTACACACTGTGATGGAGGCGGAAACATCAGCAACACAGAGGATATGTTTCTGCCACTCCAGGCAATGCAACCTAAGTACAAGTCTCAACATAATTTGTGTAGCAACACAATCAATAAAACGCTACATTTTAAACAACTGCTTGTTATAAATAAAGATTAGTGTAAGGTGAGGTTGTTTTTTAGTTTTTAGTAATTTTCATGTTTCGTGCTCAAGAGGAATCAGTAAAACTAACACTAACTGTCATTTTACTTTGATTTAAAAAATATATCACCACCTTTTTCCAACTAAGCCCCGCCCACCTAAAACCTGTGAAAATAGCACAGACAAAAACACAGACACGTAAATGGTTCTAACTTTGTCAGATTACTTTGTGTTCATGTGGGAAACTGTTGCTCATAATGAGAAGCTGATGGAGATTTAAGTTTCCAGGGGCTTTAAATTCTTCCTTTTTTAATTCAGGTTAAGCTCCAAGACACATGCTGGGTGCCTGGGTTTAAAATAAAAAGCCGATCATACTGGGTCTTACATATCACAAGATATTTCTTTTTTGTAATAGAAATTGTAGCTAAGGACCCACAATGACATCCCATCTGAAACCCAGTGGACTGAAAACTAAAACAGGTGTGTTCTTCCACATTCAGACACTGACTATTTAAATCTGTACTAAGAAAGAACCAGAGATAGATAAAAGTTTAGGACTACAATGAAACACAATAATCCGATTAACATTGAAACCACTGCGAATGAATTTGAAAGTGTCTTTTGAGTAAACGTTTCCCCCAAAAAATATTTTAATATGCAGTCCAATGTGATAATGATATAATCAAAGTTATGTAATTCAAGTAAAGTGTGTTAAAGCAATATGGACTGATCTCGAATTATAAAACACGGTAGATCTATTTAAAGGGATAAACCTGCAACTACTAAACACCAAGGGAGTTCGGCCATTGGCCTAATAACCCTTCCAGATGGTGATGGTCTAGTCTATGTGTGTGTGTGTGTGTGTGTGTGTGTGTGTGTGTGTGTGTGTGTGTGTGCGTGTGTGTGTGTGTGTGCAAGCTTTTAGCTCAGACTTAATATCAACATGGATCCCCGACTTCAGATAAAACTAATTCAGCTCCCCCACCAGCATCGTCTCCTATCTGTCTCTCTCTCTCTCTCTCTCTCTCTCTCTCTCTCTCTCTCGCTGTCTGCTAAGCCTCTTACCTATGGGATTATTGGCAACGCTAGGTATTATATGGCTTCATTCATCTGGATGATGCGTTATTAATGTGTTGGGGAATGAAACCATCTGTAACGGCGGGATGATGGGAGGATGAGGGGAATATTGGGTGGGGGGGGGGGAGACAGCTGGGCTGGAGTTGTGGTGATGATGATGTGTGTGTGTGTGTGTGTGTGTGTGTGTGGGGGGGGTGTTGACACGGAGCAATGCAACTCTAATTGGTGGTAATGGTGAGGTTTGTTTGAATGGACTTGACATGAACGGTACTTATGATCTTTGATTTTGCAGTGTTACAGACAAGGCACACAAAGGCATCAAGCTGAGCACAAAGCACACACACACACACACACACACACACACACACACACACACACACACACACACACACACACACACACACACACACACACGCAGTCTAACTGAGGAGAGAGGATAGTAAACTGTGTGTCTGTTAAGCCCCTCTCAGACATGCATATTACTCTGTGCTTTCAAGAAAGACCCTGAGTTGATTGTCTCTGTTCGTTGCCCCTTTCAGACATGGAGTCTGTTGTAACATGTATGGTCATGTATCTGTCAAAGTAATGGGATTTGGGCTTTCAAACAGGCAGACAAATGAACCTACATGAGAGATTTCGGTAGAACATGTGAGATGATGCTCTCCATGACTATCATTAAAAAAACCACAAATGAGGGGATGGCTTTAGGTTGATTAAGTCATTAGTGTTTTATGCTCATTTGTATCTCATCTGTAGGTTTCTGTTACAGAACAGCTCCATGTTGAGGCTGTTCAAACATGGCATGGCCATTGTGAATGGAGTTTGAGTGATTATTAATTAATCTTCAAGTCAATAAGATGTCAGAAAATAGTGAAAAGTCCTTGTCAGAATTTCCAAAAAGGGATATTTTCAAAATGCTTACGTCTGACCAACAGCGTAAAAGCCCAATATATTTTACAATACAATTATACAAAGCAGAGAAAAGTCCTCAGATTTGAGAAGCTGGAACCAATTGTTACTGATTAATTTTCTGTTGATTAAATATAGTGGCAACCCACTGGATGATGAGTCGGCTAAGAGTGACATTAAGAGAGAGAAGCGTTCACACAATCTAATTTCATGATATAATATAAACGTTTTGTTTTAGAATGTCTCACACATCACAATTCAGTCCTGTGTATTGGAACTCAAAATCATATCAGTAAATTACATAATTTGACAAAAAATCCCTATCCTCTGTAACGACGAGTATGAAAAAGAAGTGAAAGCTGAAACTTGGTCTGTCAGCTCTTGTGCTGACATTTTGAACAACACCGCCCCATTCCTCATGGCTGAATGACTTTACGAGCTATTTTTACATAGAATACTGTACATACTGTGCTGATGTGAAACCCTCAACACATTATGTCCTATTAACTTGATGATGCAGTTATCCATTTGCCCTATTAAACATAATGCGATAATGGAACTTGCTCTACTCTCATCTCATGAGCGAGAGTCAACATACGGTGCAGGACTGTGTGAGTCACGCAAAGGTTGTTTTTTTTCTGCTCCCGAGAGTATTTGTAGTATTTCCTAACATCCTGACACTTGTTGAATAGTTAAATGGCTATTCCCCCTTTACACACAGTCAGCAGCAGAGAGACAGAGGGGGACAGTGAGAGAGAAAGAGAGAGAAAGAGAGAGAGAGAGAGGCCGCTTCCCGTAAATGGATTACATGGATACCACACTGAAGAGGCCTGCAGTACTTTCAGCACCTGTGCTGGAAGGACTGCTTCACAGGTAAGTGTCTGTGCTGTGCTGTTTGAGCTGCCATGGATACCAAAAACTTTCAGTCCACAAACTATACATAGTCTGAAGTTTTAGGATTCCATACTGACATTTTTGTATATGAGTAGGATCAGCTCAGTGAAATGACATGAGGGCATACTGCATTATGATGATGATAAAACAGTTTTCTGTTGCAGGTTTTTTTTGAAGAAGGATGGTGTCATGTATACAAATTACACTTCATCATCAAAGAGTCTCGGGGTTCTCGATGCGTCTCTTTCAAGTCTGAGGGGAAATACTTCCTCCCTCAGATCTGAATATTTTCCCACCTCTCTCCGGGACTAACGGCACTTGAAAAAGAAGCTCCCTGTTTGCAAAATCACAACGACAGATGGACGGACTGATGGGCAGGCTTTACTTTACCTTTTCCCTCAATACAGGTTTTACAGAGTAACACTGTATTGATGTAATGATTGGGACATTTGAAATTTGAAATCACACAGTGCATCACCCTGGTGTCTCTGGACTGTAATTATGTATTTTCAAAGGTCTGTTTAAAGCAGGATGGCTCACAGTCCAAGATGATTTACTTTCGAGGAGTGACAATTTAACTGTCAATTACCAATTCTAAAGTGGCTTTGCGATGATACATAAACCAACAAAGACAGTGACTGGCACACGAAATAGCACTGGTTTTGTTGGAACGAACTTCACTGCCAAAAAACGCAATCTGACACATGTGGTGAGAAAGGTGGATATGTGACACAGACTTTGAGGGAATGAAAAATGAGAAGGCTGGCACTTAACATAATGTTACACCGCTCAATAGAGTACCTTTGAATTCCACCTCTATAACCTACTGTAGATATAAGGGCTGTCGTTAGCCCAATGGTTACAGCATATGACATGTAACCGCAATGCCGTGGGTTTGATTCCGCCTTTCAGACCTTTGTTATAACCCGTTCTCTCCCACCCTTTTCCAGTCTGCCTCTATGCTGTCATCTGTCGAATAAAACCAAAATAATGCCAAAGTTTAAATTAATATGAACCAACACATAAAAAAGTTCAAATGAATTTGAACACAACACACATGTACAACCATGTAACTTTACACTAATGTAGAATTGATGCTGTTAATGTAACTGTCAAGTTATCTATTGTGTTGGGCGGCTGTGGCGTAGTGGGTAGTTCTCCAATCAGAGGGTCGGTGGTTCGATACCCGGCTTCGGCAGTCGATGTGTCCTTGGGCAAGATACTTAACCCCAAGTTGCTCCTGAAGGCTTGCCATCGGTGTGGACTGGATGTTGCATGAATGTTAGTTAGAGTCTGATGGTGGCACCTTGATGGTAGCCTGTCATCAGTGTGTGAATGGGTGAATGATATGTAATATACTACTGACTGTAAGTCGCTTTGGATAAAAGCGTCTGCTAAATGACTGTAATGTAATGTAATGTGTTGAATCCAAGATACTTCCTCACATTACTTATCAAAAAAAGTTTGTTGTCACTATAGTTCAGCACGACGCATTGCAACAATTGCCACATACTTCTGCAGGCAGCAGGATGCATAATACAATAGATAACAGTGACAGTGCACTTTATGAAAGCCCCTCGCGAGTACAAGACAGGCCTGTTGTGCTTACATGTATATATATATATATATATATATATATATATATATATATATATACAGTACCAGTCAAAAGTTTGGACACACCTTCTCATTCAATGGTTTTTATTTATTTTTATTTTTATTTTTTTCTACATTGTAGATTAATATTGAAGACATCCAAACTATGAAGGAACACATATAGTCTTATTATATGAATGATTTATGTCATATACATTGAATGTGTTGTATCTCTGTTATGCTGTTCATTCTGTACACATGACATCTATTGCATTCTGTCCATCCTGGGAGAAGGATCCCTCCTCTGTCGTTCTCCCAGAGGTTTCTTCCTTTTTTCTCCCTGTTAAAGGGGTTTTTTAGGGGAGTTTTTCCTGTGCCGATGTGAGGGAAGGACAGAGGATGTAACGTGTACAGATAGTAAAGCCCTCTGAGGCAAATTTGTAATTTGTGATTCTGGGCTATACAAAATAAACTGAATTGAATTGAATTGAATATGGAATTATGTGGTAAACAAACAAATGCTCAACAAACCAGAATATGTTTTATATTTTAGATTCTTCAAAGTAGTTGAATGAGAAGGTGTGTCCAAACTTTTGACTGGTACTGTATATATATATATGTACATACTGCACATCATGAGTATGGAAGTTCATGTGGACACATTTTCGATAAACTAGAAATTGGAATTCGAACGGATCATGACAAACCAAAGCAAGATTTATGCCCAGGTTCAAACTGGGGAAAAGGAAATTGGAGCATGTGTCATGTGTGTAACTATAAATGTGTACGTGGGTGTGTTTGTGTGGAGCCGCTTCCCTGCATCTACAGTACGTAAGCAACAATACAGTACAAGACTTTGGGTGTTTGTGTGAGTCAGCACTGTGAGCATGGACGCTGTGGGATGAATCACATTGTGGTTGTGGTGGTTGGAGAAACAAAACTGGTAGCAACAAAGGATTTCAGAAAAAGCTCACAAATGAAAAACATATGTACAGTGCATTGTTACTTGTACTGTAGATGATTGAAAACAGAAAACAGAAAGAATCCCAGCATGACCGAAGCATTTTTGCAAAGTTTCATTTTCAATCCTATTAATGGTAATTCTTCGTCTAAGAGCTCATATATTCTAATTCAATCCAGATAACAGTTTCAAAGACTTTGATTGCGGTTAGAATAAGTTGCCAGCACCATATAAGAATAAATGCTTTCTAAAGTTATATAGGAACATTATTATCAGGCTATTCACGGTCACATTTAGCAACCCCAAAAAGAGGATTTCCTCCACTTTTAGCTTCTCTTAATTCAGTGTTTAACTGTGTCAGTGTCAAACTGTTCGAGTCAAATATCTGCTGGCACCATTTCTTTGCATCTGAAGCGCGACAAAATCAAGTGAGCCACTGTGTGAAAATAATTGAGGTGAACATCTGTATAATACAATATCATGTATGATATTTTGTGGTTCAGTATGTCATGCATGTATCACTAAACTGTGGAAATGTGTAGAAAAACCTGTGGTAAATGTGCGTTCTCAGATGGATTGTAATCTTTGCCATAGGAAACCATTAGGAGCACCCAGTGCAATGGAAAAAGTGTATTTCAGAGGTAAAGTTACATTACCATGACTAACAGGAAAACTCTTTACAACATGTGGGAGCTGGACACCCGCGGAGCACACGGGGATCATGACAGTATATGACTACCAGCGGCAGATGGAAAGAAACCACTGATGACCAGATGTGAAGCTTGGAGCCAGACATTTTTCAAAAAAGTCTGACTCAGCCTTCTGCTGGAAGAAGGTTGCTGTAATTCTGGCATGTTAACCGTTTTTCACCCTCGTAACCAGGACCGCCTTAATAAGCACCTATTAGTAATAATTGTGATGCTATATCTGCTGTAATAAACCGATGTCAGGCAAAAACAAGACAGACTAATTAAGAAGTGTAGACATTTGTGATGGGGAATCTGCGACAGGTACAGCCCAGACTTAAAGGGACAGTTCACTCCAAAATCATAGATACATATTTTTCCTATTACCTGTAGATTAAAAAATCCAAAACCTTCATTCACAAGAAACTGCTGCCGACAAGGCCTGTGGATAATCTTGAGTAAAGGGAGTTTAATTTCTGAAAAGAGTTATCACTGTTTAGTTTTTTTTTGGCGTTTTAAGCACCAGAATCAGAGTGCCATATAGTCCATATTTATATTTGCAGAGAAGGCACATATCTCCAAAACTAAAGCCAACTCGCACCAAAACAATCAAGATTGATGGATATCACTACAGGTAAGAGGAAAATATGTATTCAGGTTTTCGGGATGAACTGTCCCTTCATCAATCACAGCTAACATAATGTCATTCATGCACTTATATCCAGATACACAAGGCATGTGGAAATGTGAACAACAAGCTGTGGTGTCTGTTGAACATCTTCGCTCTCTGACAGCGTTTCCCTCAAGAGACACAACAGGAGACCACTAATGACAACTGTAGCCCCTGTCTGCCGGGATGACACATCCGAAGCTATGCATAATGATTCCATCCAAAAACAAGTCATTACATAGAAATTCTGCCATTGTCATAGTGTAGCTTCTGGCTCCTTCTATTCTAGATCAAAGTGCTGCTCTCCCCTCTCTCAGGCGTGGTGCCTCATATAGGATCAGTTGGCGCTTATTCGTCACCCTAAGGCTGGACAACTCTGCCTTGCCAAGCCACACACACAAACACAGAAATGCACAAACACACACACACACCACCCGAAATGGGGTAGAAAGAATGCAAATACAGTGATTAACCATTTGAGGGGAATGCACGTTGCCCAGGGCGATCCGTTGGATGTGACGAGTCCGGAGGGCCACAGAGCTGCATGGAGCTGGTTGACAGTCTGACAGGCAGCCGGCGAGCTGACTGACTGGTGGGACTGACTGGCATACAGGACTGTGTGAAGTGCCTCTAGGCGACGAGGGGGGAGATGAAAGCCCTTCTTTAAAAGGTCACGAGTGCAGATCCACTGTGTGTTTTTAACAGTGAAACACATTTAGACAAACCGGTGTTGACGCAGCGTGAATAGGTTCTGACACAACTGATCCCCGGCTCCAGTTATGTCACTGCATTACTAATTTATTTTATGTACAATCCTTATAGGAATATTGCAGCGATCACATACAGCAAATGAAAACGATACCCCAAAGTGTTCTAATGTAAACTCACTAATGAGTCCCTGCAGGACTATTACAGGGATATTACGGTGATATTTCTTTAGAGGATTCTCCGACTGTCGAGGAATAGAAACGTTACCCGCACTAAGCACGACTTTGCGCTGTGGAGATGCCGGCAGGTGGGACAAACAGGCCTACCAGATGAAGCAAGTGAGTCACTGTAAAATGTGCGGAGGAGACAGATGATACAGTGCACGGCTCCGAGTGACTGACAGAGCGCGGAGGCCACAGTGTATCATGCTACATCAAAGCCGGTTATCTACTGGTTGCACGGTGGCTGAGGAGTCGGCTCTACTTGAATGGCTGGCAGCTTTGTGAGGGGGAAAGCGCTGCACGCTTGCCAGGAACAACTGCGTCCAATTTCTTTAGGGCAGCATAAGTGCTTGAGCAACCACGCGAGCAAGAAGCTACATTTTGAGAGAATTTTAATTGCATGGATCAGATTTGTAAAATGAATCACGTGCTGCACAGAAGCCCCCCCCGTACAAATACAGAGCCGCTTGGTGTGCATCCTCCAGGGCACGGAGACCAGTCGTGGAGTCTACAAATACACGTTTTGGGAGCTTTTGGGAGCCGATTCCTAAATGTCCAACGTTAAAACATGCCATTAGCTCCTCTGCTTCTGAACGGACACAGTTCCACAGGCTATCTTTAACTCAGCGTATTCATTATGCCGGTCTGTATGTTTGGCTCTGGCTCCACGATCACTATCTGTCTTGACCTGTGTGTCTCATGCTGCCACTAGCAATAAAGCCCTTTGTGCTTTCACAAACAACAAGATGACTCTGATCTTTGTACACTCATCAAAAAACAACTCTGCTAAATTAGGTTATGTTCCAATTTGGCCTCTCTCAGTCAGTGCTGCTGAGCCATGCAGCTACTGTATTTGACTTTAAATACCAAATAGACCGTGACAGGCAATGGGCTTCAACCCCAGTCAGTGACTCTGCTCTTCATGCACCCCCCCACCCCCTTCAGCTACTATCTCTTGGAAGGATTTGCCCTGTTGTGCTATCATTTTTGCCCCAGGAGTGAACTACACACTGAGTTCAGATTTCATACTCTAGCTTTTGGCATTCAAACGGTGCAATGTGGCTCCTGTCCTCTCCGAGCATCCAGCTGAGGATGCTCGGAGTACAACCAGGGGCTCTCTTGCATCTCTCTTGCTTTAGACATCCTATCGTTTCCTGACACACAGTCAAAAACATTCATTCATTCAGAGGCCCTGAGATGTGCTTTTTTTTTTTTTTTTTTTTTTTTTTCCCAAAAAAAATGCGCAATCTGGAGATGTTCTGACCTGTCTGCCAACCTCTTTGGGGTTTCATCCCCTGGCGAGACAGTTTTTGGGTTTTTTTCTTTTTTTTTTTTTTTTTTTTTTTGCATGGATATATGAATACATCATCTGTCTTACCGGCTGCTGTATGTGTCGAGACGTCCCCTTCCCCGGCGGAGGAGGAGGGAGATGCCTCTGGACCCCGTGCTGGAAATAGTCGCTGCCAGCTGCTTTGTTGCCCGCGACCCGGTCCCTCTTCTCCCGCACGCTGGAGCCTCCGTTCTCCCTGTCTTCTCCGGAGTCCAGGCTGCTGAAGTTCCACACGATCAGCGTCTGGACCAGCAGAACCGTGAGGGCGACGATCAGGGCGGACCGAGACCGACGGGCCAACCTGCGAGCACACAAACCGACAACCATCTTCACAGAGAGCCGCACGGAGCTGGAGGAGCGTCTGTGGAGCTGCGCAGCGAGACGGGAGGAGAGGAGGAGGAGGAGGAGGAGGAGGAGGAGAGGAGGAGCATCGGGGAGGAGAGAGAGGCACAGGGCCACCGTGTGGTAGGAAATGTCTTGTGATGCACCAGGCTGCTGTCTCTCTCTCTCTCTCTCTCTCGACAGTACATCTCCATCCTTCCAAGAGGTGGAGTCTGATGATGACAATATACTTGCAGATGTCGTACTTGCCATGCTTGATATGCACAACCAGCTCTGCTCCCAGCAGACCACATGACCACATGACAATAATAACCTGTGCAATACACTACACTGTGCAATAATAGTTAAGAAAGTTAAAAATAGTTAAAATAGTTGTTGTTGTTTTTTTTCTCTGTCTGTAAATATAATATTTCAGTTATTGTTGTTTTTTTGTTTTTTTCTACTGTTTTTCTACTGTTTTTTATTGCTTATTTATAAATACTTGTTTTATTTTACTTTTATTTTTTATTTCTTTATTTTTTATTTTTAGCTTGTCTTCTTCTACTATGTCTCTTGTGTGCACTTTACTCTACGCTGTTGTAAGTCTGCAAATTTCCCCGCTGCGGGACTAATAAAAGGATTATCTTACAAGGCAGAGACCAGCAGTAGTATTTGGCCTCCAAGGTATGAGAGGCCGTCTAGGCCATAATTCATACGTGGTTTTACATACAATGACATAATCTCACACAAACACTATACTCTTTCACACACATTACCATACCTTCTTAAATGTACTGTCATACTCTCCTTCATTTACTGTCATACTCTCATACATAAATGACTATTCTCTCTAACACACACAAAAACACTCTCTTAAATGCACCATCATACTCTAATACACACACTACTATTCTCTTTTACAGTTGTGTGTGAGAGAGTATAGTAGTGTGTGTGAGAGAGTATGATTGTGCATGTAAAAGTGCATAGTAATATGTGTGAAAGAGTTTGGTGGTGTGCATGTGAGATTTTGGCATTGTATGTAAGACCAAGTATGAATTATGGCCTAGACGGCCTCTCATACCAAGGCTCACACACACACACACACACACACACACACACACACACACACACACACACACACACACACACACACACACACACACACACACACATAGACTAGACCATCACCATCTGGAAGGGTTATTAGGCCAATGGCCGAACTCCCTTGGTGTTTAGTAGTTGCAGGTTTATCCCTTTAAATAGATCAGTCCATATTGCTTTAACACACTTTACTTGAATTACATAACTTTGATTATATCATTATCACATTGGACTGCATATTAAAATATTTTTTGGGGGAAACGTTCAAATTCATTCGCAGTGGTTTCAATGTTAATCGGATTATTGTGTTTCATTGTAGTCCTAAACTTTTATCTAAGGGGAGTAGCCAAGAATCCTGGGTCCCATGATGTAATATGGCCTCAAGCACCTTTTAACTAATTCAAACATCACCATAGAATTATTTTTAACTTAGGAAAGATTATTTCCATTTTACGCCCCACTAGTTGCATCCCAACTGAAATCTAATAGAAACATTAACCTCTCCTTCTCTGCCTCCCAGCTGTAAGTGACAGCTGGGTGGTGGAGCTGGTGTGATTTCAGAGGCCTGCCTCCTGCTTGGTTGGTGCCTGCATTTGTTCTCGCTACTTTGCAGCTAACTGTGGAGCTGTTCACTCCCAATGCTCAGAGCTACTATAAAGATGCCACTACAGTCCCCAAAGAACAACTCTCTGTTGGGTTTGGTTTCCATATTGTTCTTTTCCTAAAAATAATCTTAAACTCATGAGTCAAGAAATTCTTTGTAGAAATATGACCGAGGCTTTTGCTCGGAAGAGCTAAAATAAACTTACAGCTAAATCTAAACCTGTGACTCAGGTACTGAGTCACAGGTTTTAAAGTGTGTTTTAAAATAAGGACTAAAGTGATGTCTACCAAGAATGCTCTCCCTCAAGCACTGAATCAGCCAATCACAGGCCTCCAAAGGTTATGTGTCAGGGCTGCATCACCCCATTCATCCTTGTTTAGTGCAAGCCCACTCACCCCCCATTATATCCAGTGTTACATGTCCTTCAGTATATTGAAGGATTTAAACTGTATGATGGGACATTTGCCCACGATAATGATAATATTAGACTTGCTATTTGAAATACAATTTATAAAAATAAAATGTAAATAAAAGTGCTATATGTCTGTAGAGGTTGTGCCCGAAACTTGCATGAATAAAATATTTTTCTACATGGTTGCTTTTTTCATTTAAGTAACACATTTATGAAAAACACATTAACATACAACAAGCTCTGGTGGTGAGACTCAGAATACAAGGAGCTTTCTAGAATAAGCTACTGTTGCTGCACTTCAGGACAGTGGGACCTAATTCTGTACTATTGCTCCAATTTTCATCCAAGTCCACTTTTTATTTTGTCTTGAATTATCCTCTGACTGTCACACACACAAAGCAGACGGGTGTCTTGCCACCATTGCCCATTGAGATATTCCATAATTATCTCTTAAAAAAACCTGAAAATTAATTTTCTTAACCAGCTTTTTATAATGAGTGATGGTTCTCCACATTAACACAAAATAATCTGATCGTGTTCGGTTTGAAGTTGGAGAGGCTCTGTTGGAAAAAAGTGATGTAACATACCGTGCACCAATCGAATTTAAGAAATATATGCAATTTAAAATGGGGCCGACACTTGCAGGATTGTTCATTTTTTGCAAGGCCACTGTCAATCAAGTTTCATCTCACCACACCCACAGGGTCCTGAAGAAGCAGATCAGTTTGGGTTTTAATAAATAAAATATTAATAAAGATGTGTTTTAAATCGTTGCTTACTTAGTCACTAATTAGTTGGAACAGGATGTATTTTCCAGCACCTGCAGTATGTTAATACCTGTTGTACATGTCCAAAGGAGTTGCTCTGTCACTTACTTCTGGCTGCATTTGTACACTAGTACAGGGGTCATTTGGATTTGACCTGGTGAATTAAGTCAAATATTCACACTCCATTTTGCTCTGTTTTGGTCTAGTCACCAAATGTGTCAGTTGTTTGGTTCTTGTCAGGTAGCATACAGTTAGTCAGAAAAAGTAAAACACGACGCTAAAATGCTCGGTGGAGCTAAATGGAGCTCCAGAGTCGGGTTATTCTCAGTTGGTTCGTCACTAAGAGCGACATCTTTAACATAATCTGTTGTCATGTGATCCACTTTTTATATGAAAAATATTATTGAAGTTTGAAGCCTGAAAATAGTACACCAAACCTGCCCGATGAGGAAACCATAGTCCTTCTCACTACCCTGATCGACAACAGCGTGATATTGATCTAAAGGCTTTGAGCATGCTAATGGTAAAGCTCCAACAACTGTTCCAACGGGACCATTGGTTTGTCTTATCGCTCAAAACAGACGTCTGTGTGATGTTAAGGTTACAGTTTCATCTGCCTTATATTCAAACAAGAACTGAAGCTCTTAATGAAGCTGCTGTACTGTGAGGGGGAGCGTTTTCCAGTTACCGAGATCTGACACACAAGGGATGGTTACATCAGACTGTGTGTGTTGGTAAATGAAAGAAGCCTACACCGAGGCATTTATCATGTTTACTCTGTTGTGTTGAATAAGTGATTGAGCTTTGGGCTGCTAAAGTCTGCAGATGAGATAAATGACAATTATAATACAAAAAAGAGATTTGAATTGACAGTAGAAGAACAACTTTTAATTTATGTGCTCCCTTTTGCGTTTGTTTCGTGTTTAACCCTCATAGGGTGTTCGTATTTCTGTTACACAGGAGGTGCTGCTGGGTCTGGTGGACCCATTGCCTTTTAATTCAACATAATCATTTTAATATAATCTTTTTTTTTTTAAATACTCACCAGATGGTTACTTCAACCAAATTGCAAGAAATATAAACAACACATATGTTAAATTTGTTCCCTTTCCCTTTGTTAAATCACATTTATGAAAAGAGGTGCCACTCGTTTTTCTTTATTTTTTTATTAAAATGTAACAAAATAAGGAAATGCATCATAAACAGGCATAACTGGGAAACATAAACATAAACATACTCAATAACATCTGTCTGAACAACAAATTAAGGCATTTGAACATGGCAATTATACTTATATCAGACTATACCACACATGAGGGGCAGAGTCTCACTGTATGTGCATTGCATATGTATTTTTTGCACTGCTTGCATGTATATTGGGTTTTTCTGTCCATCATGGGTCCACACGCTTCACAGCGTTTCTTTTTGGTGCTGCCGGCCACAATCTAGAATAATGAAAAGATAAGGATATTTACTAACACTCCTCATCTCAGAAACATGAATTATTATACTACAACCTCATCACGCACTTACCTCAGGCTCTGCAGATGGTGGTTCTGTAATTTGGCAGGATGTGGCACCATCATGTTCCTCCTGAATCCTCCTCACAATGGCTGCAGAGACTGGAGTTCTTGGAAGATTTTGTCTCCTTGCAATGTGAGGTCTCACCAACGTTTTCCCCAATTCCTCGAGAAAGAGACGCCTCTTCTGCAGCTTTCCCCTATTCCACTCTGGGCTTTGGGCTCTCCAAATGACGAAGGCGTTGTATGCGGAGATATCCAACATATCAAAAAATATCACCAGAGGCCATCGTAGGGTCTTCCTTTTGCAGCTGTAAGCTGTCACCAGCTTATCGAGGTTGTCCACCCCTCCTTTTGTGGCATTATAGTCCATGATCATTTCGGGCTTTTGATGCTCCTGGCTATGGATTCTCACCGGCTGGTCCTGCGGCTTGCTGCGCCACGGCTGGCCCTGGGGCTGGCTGCTGGCGGGCTGGTCCTGGGGTCCCTACGGCTGGCTGCTGGCGGGCTGGTCCTGGGGCTAGCTGCTTGCGGGCTGGTCCTGGGGTTCTCTTGAGTTTCGGAGTAGGCTGACGGGCTGGTCCTACGGCTGGCTGCTCACGGGTTGGTCCTGGGGCTGGCTGCTTGCTGCCTGGTCCTGCCTGCTCATGGGATGGTCCTGGGGTTGGCTGCTTGCTGCCTGGTCCTGCCTGCTCATGGGATGGTCCTGGGGCTGGCTGCTCGCAGGCTTGTCCTGGCTGCTGAAGGGCTAGTCCTGAGGCTCTTCTACGTTTGGGAGCTGGCTGATTCTGATCCTCCTCTTCGAGCTCAGTGTCCGACTCGGCATTTTCGGAAATGTTGTCCTCACTTTCTGACACTATTTCCTCTGCATCACTATCAAATCCCTCTGTCTCTTCAAAAAACATCTGCAAGGCAGTCTGAACAGAGAATCGCTTTGCCATCTTGATCAGTCGTGATATGGAACCACGCTGACAGAGCCTTTTTATAGTGTCAGGTCCCCAAACTTGGTTCCCGCAAGTCAGAGGGTGAAATGTGTGGGAATATGGGTGTAGATAGTGTTGGGTTCTCAAATTTTGCCACAATGTTGCAACCTTGTGCGGGAACAGTGGGCGCCCACTGTGGCTTCTCGCACCAAGGGTACGAGAACCTGCTCTACTCTCCTCTCTCACACACACACACACACACACACACACACACACACACACACACACACACACACACACACACACACACACACACACACACACACACACACACACACACACACACACACACACACAGAGAGGAGGAAGGGAAAATGAGGGTGCACAGGACCTTTGATTTCCACACTTAAACTAGCTCCGGGTCCACTGGACCCGAACACCCTGTGTGTAATATAAATGTGATGGGGGGTATACAGGGGGGGGGGTCATTGAAAATGTTTTCTGATTCATGTTCCTCACAGAAAATGAGCCAAAGCCAATGAATCTTAGTTCAAAAAAATAATTATTTGTATCACTTTGATTAAGCTAAAAACTGAAAACGGGTCCCACAGACCCGAACACCTTATAAGGGTTAAAGGTAGACCTTTGCTGACTCAGCTCCCTCTGAATTGCAAACAAAAGCTCAGAAAGCTTTGGGACAGAGGATATGTATAGTAGTATTTAACACCAAAGAAGGCAATGCACCCAAAACTTCATTTAATTATGCTGAAGAAACGCAGTGACAACCCAATAAAAGCTGTTTATGGTCAAAGTAATTACTGGTCTTGTTTTGTTTCTGAGCAACAAGCCGTTGAGGTGAATAAATAAGATTGTAGTCCTGACACAGACAGCAGATACAGCTTTCTGACACTTTGATAGCTGGTTATATTGTTGAATGACGGGCAAAATAAAGTAATTGGGGGAAGAAAACAAGAAAATTGCTGGATGCGACACCAGACAAAGTTTAGCATATATCAAGCCTTGAGTTGGGAAGTGAATTATATACTGTAGTGGCTGCTGAAACACAGAAAAAGAAGTTATCATTTTGAGAACCACACTGTGGTTTTCATCTCCAGGAATGTCTCCACTGACACGCAGACAAAGCAGAATATGCAAAGCCCAAAACAACCGCTCTGTACGAGACAAAGGCAGACATTTCTCTCAGAGTGCGCTGACCTTGTGGTTCTCAAGTCGACAAGGCAATTAGACATTCCTGCCATTTCCAGAATTGCATCCGGGCTTTTCACAATAGCAGTTCATTTTAAGCTTAACTCTCTGCTGAGCTGATCCCTGTACTCTTCTCCCCGATCAGAGAGTTTTGATCAAGAGGCAATTGAGCATGTCTATCCAAAACGTTAGGCAAAACGAGGGGGAGCAATTTGTTCATGTCAACAGTTTTGCAGCCCATCACATCATAGGAATATAATACTGTTGGATCGCAGCATTTCTCCTAAAGACGATTTGCTAAAGTATTCTGTCATTCCCGTGTTAATCTGTATTCTCATCACACAGCTCTTTTAAAGTGTTTTAGCATTTCAATTGCAGCACAAATTATTAACTTGGTGGTATTTCTGCAGGCAAACAGAGCCAACGCTGCAGAGATAAGGCTGCAGACCACAGTTGCGTTGAATTCCAAAATGTCTCTATATATGCTCACAGACACTCCAAAGATATTTGAGCATCAGATACATGGTAATTCTCACTTCATCAGGGAGATTGAGGGACAGGAGGAGAAAGAGAGAGAGAGAGAGAGAGAGAGAGAACCTGCCAACGAAAGAAATGTAAAGTTGCTAATTAAGGTAGAGATGAGAGAGAGGAAGAGAGGAACGAGGGAGGAGATGCATGTGCTGCCATAAATGAGAGCAAAATGAAAGAGGAGCAAGATGGGGAACAGTTAAAAGACAAAACTTGATGTAATTGGAAAGAAGGTGTGAAGTCAGAAACGAGAGAGAGAGGATAGAAAACATAATGAAAGTGCGGCAAGCCCGCCTATAGGTCTACTAAATTAGTAAAGAGTTAAAAAGAGAGATGAATGAGGACTGAGTCAGAGGAAGACAGAGAGCAGAAAAGCAAAACCATTTATAAACTCAATGTAAAGAGATTAAAAACTGAGAAAAATAAAATAAAATGAGACGGAGAGCCAGCTCATGCTCCTCTGGAAGCAGAGCCTCGTCTTCTCCTCTCATTAGCTGTAGCTCCGTTGCTTAGGGGACCGAGTGGGCCGACTGTCGCCAAGACAATAGTAACCGTTCCCTGCGGCTACAAATGCTGATTTTAATTAGAGCCGACCTCTTTGTCACTCAGACAGACGGACACGCGCACATAGACTGACCAGAGTAGCTCCCTGGATGATTCAAGCGAGCATGCAGCTTGCTAACACTGTGGTCGAGACGGAGAGGTAGATGGCGAGACAGATGAGCAGCCAGCTGGTGGAGAGAGTCTGGGACCTGAGAGAGAGAGAGGGAGAGAGAGGAACTCGGGTGGGAGCTGCGCAACATGACTGCAGCCTTAGGCGTCCCGCTGTAGGACACTCTCATGCATTCAGTGTTTTATGTAATCAGGCGGCGTGCTGACTGGAGTGCAGTAGAACACAGCGAATCACAGCAGCAGACAGGTGTCCTTGACAGCGATGCCCCAGGGGAGCAGAAGGAGCCTTTTTTTTTTTTTTCTCCCACTGTGATACGACAAGAGACGAGAGCAGCAGACGGGGTTCGTACATGGCTGATGCTACTGTAGGGAAAAAGATTGGTTGACTTAGTTTTTTTTTACTTTACTGCAAATAGCTGCTAAGAGCTCATGCAATATTTAGCTGATATAATATAAGGCGGCTCAGAGCACAAAACTTGTCTGCAGTGCCTGTGTCAAAGACTGAAAATGTTGCAGTACTTGACAGTTGAAGGCCTATTGGTTCTGGGGTAAAGCGGTTTAAATCTAAACCCATAGAAACAGTGGAATGATCATTGAACTGTTCTCTGTCGACATTTCACTAGAACAAAATAAAATGGTGATTGTTGTTAAAGTGTGGTCACAGCCCGCCGACGCTCTGGCCATACCTGCTACATTGATTTGAATGGGAATGTTCGTTCTATTTCTATGGCTAAACCCCTCCACCAACAACAATTATCCATTCATAGCTAAGCAGCTGTAGCTAGACATGGATTTCTCCCAGGCGGTGGTAACCTTTGGTTCTGAAGAGTGAAGTCAATGTGGAAGTGCCTTAAACTTGCTTTCTTTCAAATGGCCAGCAGGGGGCGACTCCTCTGGTTGCAAAATTACCCTACTTCTC